>NC_056743.1:351357912-351487912 GCF_019279795.1 Protopterus annectens | reverse complement strand
AAAATACATCCTATTAAGTGATACTTATTCAAAATTCAATACCCGTGCCAACCCCAAGTTCACAGCAACCTATGCAGAATTGTTGACAGAGACCTTGTGCAATCATGTAGATGGCCGTATAGAGGTTTCTGTGCCTGCTAGAAGTAAGCCTAAAACAAACTCTAAAAACAAACCATACTGGTGGAATCTTAACCTTCATAGGGTATATAACAAAAGGACAAAAAATCATGTCTAAAATCAGCAAAATGCAACTCCCATAATAATAGGAGCTCTGTAATTAAACTAAACAGGAAACTAAGAGAAATAATTAAGCCCAACAAGGCCAATTATGAGGTCAATACAGCCTCATAGGTTAAAGACAACCACAAGGCCTTCTACAGTCAGCTCCAAAACCTCAAAGCAGCAATAAGTGTCCCAAACTGGTGGTCGGTGGTGCCACCTTCACTGAGAACAGCAACATAGTGAATTTGCTGGCTGACAAATTCAGCTCAAACTTCACATCGCCCCACTTCCATCTGATGCCCCCATAAAATACCTATTAACATAAACCTTCCAACTATTAACAGGGAGCAGGTCCTGGTGGCACTCTAGTCTCAATGAGCCCCAACATCATCTTGGGATGCCTGCTAAATAGCTTGAAACATGACCTGTCAGGGCCACTTGGAGTCACTTTTCAACTACAGTCTCCAAACAGGCTTTTGTAAGATGAGAATGGAGGACTTCAATTGGTATCCTATTTCTCAAGGGTAGACCATCAACCAAGCGTGGAAACTACAGCCCTATTAGTCTAAGTAGTCTAATATTCAAAGCCATGGAACAAATTATCATGGAAATGATCAACAAAGGCTTAGACAATGTTGAGACACCAAACCCAATCTAGTTTAACATTCTCAAGGAAAAATCATGCCTACTAAACCTGGTGGGCTTCTTAGAGAACATCATCAATGCAACAGATGAGGGGAAAATGGTGCATATTACCTACCTGGACCTGGCTAAGGCATTTGAAACAATACCCACTCAGGTATAGCTAACAAACTCAACAAAACTGTGTGGAGGCTCCTACATAACTCACTAGATTGCCATCTGGCTCACAGACAGGACCTAGGAATTCAGAACTGGTGATACCACTTCCACTAAGAGACCACTCACTAGCAGGGTACCTCATGGTTCCATTCTGGGACCACTGCTATTTGCCATCTACATCTTGGAAGTAAAGGCTAACATCAAGGGCCCTTGCCTGACCATGTTCACAAATCATTGCAAATTGGGAGCCATCACAGATTCACCCTCATTACACAAACGTCTTACAAGAGAGTCTAACACAGACAAATGACTGGTGCTAATGTCATGGATTAAAACTCAATGCCAAGAAATGCATTATAGTGTCTTTTGGAAAAACTGGCAACCAGGCTAATTACTTCATCGATAAGATACCACTATGAGTTGACCGTAGTCAGGGATCTGGGAACATATGTAGACAGTATTCAGACCTTAGACCAACATGTGCCCAAGCTAGTAAAAAAAAAATATTCTATATAACCTAACTTATAAGTAAAGGCATGGCATCCAGGTTCAAAGAAGTCATAGTGACACTTAACAGAGTCACACAGCATGGAGTATAAGGACCCCTTCGGCATGTACCTGACCAAATGCAACAGTTGGAATTCCCACAAAGGTTCCTTAATAGGGTATCCAGGATATAAACACATTGTCCTATACAGATTGTCTTAAAGGCGTCTCTCTATACTTTGTCTTCTACACGTTACAGAAAGGTGATCTATGCCTGGCATGCAAGGCATCTACAGATCCAGCTCTGGTGGACCTTTTGCATGTCTGCAAAATGAACAGCATCAGAACTACTAGTTCCAAGGATTTAAATGTTGCTTATCGCATAAGTAAGATATACTGGTGAGACAGATGTGTGTCTCAGATGCTCTCCATGCTCTTGAACAGGCTCCCTATCCAAATGAAGCACAGTCCATCCCTAATCCTATTTAAGTGTAACCTTGACCAATGGATGGGAAATTGGAAATTCACCCCAGGTCTGGCCCCCATTTCTCTGATAGACAGAGGCAGACAGTAATGCACAAACTAACATACACCCCAACATAACCTCTAGAAACTTCCTAACACACCCCTCCTAAGAAACATTAATGATACTTAAGAACAAATTTGGGTTGGTTTGCATAGCTCGGCTTATAAAGACCTTGGTGGTTATTAGCTTTACAATCCAACCCACTTGTGTCCCATGATAAACAGGGTTATAATTGAGGTTGATTACACGGCTAATGACCATGAGGGCCTTTATCAGCATAGTCATGCAATCCAACCCAATTGTGTCCCCTGATACACAGAGATACAATCGGGTTGGATTTTATGGCTAGGCTTATAAAGGCCATGGCAGTCATTAGCCTAGCATTTATCTATGAATGGGTGAGTTGACTGGTCTGAGAACTCTTCTCAGCCATGAACATTTAAGTTATTATGAAAGACTAAAATATCTGAACGTGTACAGTATCTCTTATAGATATCTAAGAGAAGATACTATTCAGGTATATAGGACATTTAGAGACAACTACCTCTGGGAATATTTGGAGCTATCAAAAAGTACTAGACAATCATCAGACAACCTATGTAAAAGATTCTATAGGCATGATGAGTGTACTAATTGGTTCTCTAACAGAGTAGCTAATGCACAGAGCAGACTACCAAATTATATTAAAACAAGTACCAGTTTAGATATTTTTAAGAGCAGCCTGGACACTTATTATGGGAGCAAGTGATTTGCTATATTGGCACCTCACAGATATTAGCTACATAAAGTAAAGTAAAGTACAAAAAGTTAAAAATAAAATTAAATAATATGGATAGACAGACAGATAGAGAGAGACAGACAAACAGACAGACAGATAGAGAGGAATGCATAAATACAGGTCGCTATCAAATATGATTAACAGAAAGTGTTACCTAAATTGTGTATTTACTTAAGATATGTTGTCATATACTACTTTTTATACTTCATATGCATCCCTGATGCAAAATGTGAGCAGGTAGCTGTTTTTCTTTACAGTGAGGGATCCTCAGACAGCTTTTGTGTTAAACAAACTCTTACTATATGGACCTGCTCTTACCTTAGGGCAACAGGCTTTATTGGTACCAGTTTATTAAAGTAGGGGTTGGTAACATTAAACCCAGACAGGTTTAGATCCATTTGGTTGACCAGTATTCTACTTAAAATCTTGCAGTCATAATGAAATTATTCATCCTTTTTTAACTCGGTTAGCCCTACTAATCTAGTCTCTTTCAGAGGAACCTGATGTGGTATTTATGCTACTAGAGAAAATTTGACCATGGCATTGGGGGAACTTCCCCTTCTCATCATTGTTGTGAGTAGGAATCATTTTGGCGGAGCACTTCCTGTTTCCATTCCAGGTTCAGAGGCAACCCAGAGAATTAAGTATGCAGATGGAGAGAGAAGTAGATGATGGAGCAGCGAAAGAAATGAAGGAGAAGCGAATATCGAGACAGGAAGACAGGAGAATGTGTGCAGGATTCTGAGGAAATGTTTCAAAGATACGTATCTGATGAAGAGGAGTCCGCAAATGATGGATGTACAATAACAATCCTCCTGTCAAGAGGGTTTCTGGATGATTTGCTTAAAGAAATGGTGCTGCACAGTGAGCCAGAAAATGAAGAGGAGGTTTCCTGGGGGGACATTCTTAAGAAAATAAAAAAGGAGCATGCAGAGACAATCCTGAAGAATAGTGGTGAGATGGAAAAGAAAACATATGCAGAGAATGTAAAAGAAGGTAACATGGAGTAGCAGAAAAAGCAGAAGAAAATGAAAGATGGAAGTACATGGTAAGGATTCAAAGTATAGAAGACAAGGAAATGGACAGGTATGAAGTGTGGGATTATTTAATTGCTCCTTTGGGTGTAAAAGCACATGAGGCAAGAACATTTATTCTTATTAACAGAGAGTCATTTTGTGACATTATATTTGAGACTGTTTTTCAATGAAAACTTTTCTTGGAGAATATGAAAAAACATAAAGACTGTAACCCATGGAATGTTTATATGATAAAAGCTTTTAACAGGGAAACAAAAAATAAGATTCATGTACAATTTCGAACAGAGGTAGAAAGAGAGACATTGAAAGGTAATTTAAAAGCTTTATGTAAAGAAGTACTGGACATTGCAAAAGTTTATGACTAACGGGTTTATGGACCAGTGGCTCCTAGGCTTGTAATATTGTGTTATAAATATAAATTAAAAAATATACATATAAAAGCATGATAAATGTAGAGGGGAATACAGGTGTTGTAAAATACTGCAGACAACCTAAAACAGGTTTCTTTTGTGAAAAAGAAACATGTTAAGTAACTGTGACACAATAAAATGTTATATTTGTTTGGAAATGGGACAGGATGTAAATTAAAATGTTATAAAAGTAACAACATCAGACATTTAGGGATGGATTGAAAATGAGAGTTACGAAAAGGAAAGGAAAAAAATTAGGAGTAGGAGAAATAGAGGAAAAATTAGAGGAGACAAAATCATAAAGACGACAATGAAAAAGGCATGCACTAGGAGGTAGTAAATTAGAAAAAAATTCCGTTAGTAAGAGAGTAAAAGACAGAAAAAAAACATTTAAAAGGATAAGTACAAAAGGCAAGAAGAAAGGAAATGGCTGAAAACTAATCTATACAGCTAAAGATTGGGTTTGGTATGATAGTAATGTGTTTGACTCCCAGACACAAAGTACTGTGTTTGATTCTCACTTATGGGAAGGGAATTGGTTAGGCTTAGAATGGCATATTAAGAAATCTGGCAGAGTAATTAGCTATGAGCTTATGAAACCGTGCATCTAAGGAAAAGGAACGCAAACAATTTAGAGTGCTTTCTGTAAATGTGAATAGTCTTAAGGATACAGCAAGAACAATAGGAATGTCGGGGTGGTGTAATACATGCGATATGAATGTAATTAGCTTAGAAGACACAAGATTTTTAACAAATGAAGAAAGATTACAAACAGAGAAACACTAGGGAGGAAGGATAACCTGGAATTTGGGAAATGAGAGGTATTCAGGAATAGCTGTATTCTGTAGAAATACAGTAAAGATATTAGATGTAACTTGAGTAAAAATGGGATGATTAACCATTGTAGATTTAAAATGAAAAAAAAGTATATAGAATTATATTATAACTGTAAAGAAAGGGAAACTTATTTAATCAGATTTTAGACTATGTAGTGATACACGAGTATTATAACAGGAGACTTTTTGATTTAAGAGGCAAGCATAAAATGAAAGGAAGTTATATAAAGAAAATGTTAAGTTATAAGATGCGATAATTTAACATTTTGGGACAAAAAAAATCACAAATTTACAAAATAAGTATGCACAGAATTGAAACAGATTATTCTAAAGTATCAGAAGGTAGAGTTATAAGAGAAGGGGTGGTAGATGAAACAGGATTTTCTGATCATCTTGCAATATGGCTACAGATAAAAGAAAACAAGGAAAATATAAAAAATAGGCAAAGGAATAAAAAGGATAAACAAGAAAGCATGGAATGAAGGAGAGAATTAATAATGCAGCCATGGAAAGATTATATTGTTGTGAGAACATTTTATAAGAATTGCAATGAATGGTGGATGATATTTAAGCAAAATATAAAAAAATGTTTTTTTACAGTGGCAAAATGACGTGCGAAAAGAAGAAAAAGAAAACTATAAAAGAAGATGTAATGATGCTTTAAAAGATTTAAAGATAGTGATGGAAAGTACTTCGACAAAAAAAATAATTATGTGAAAGAAATCAAGAAGAAATGCAAGAATGGTTATATAAGGAAATATATTTTTATAAGGAAAGAGAAGAAGTACTGAGTTACTTAAGCAGATTAGTAAAGGAAGATGGTAGTGTACTGAGAGAAACAAAAACTGCAGATATACAACCAGCCCCATTCCGATTCTTCTTGTAACCCATTGCATATATTAAGTAGTAGCTTGTTATCATGTTGACATAGAAGAATTTATTTTTGTCTTCTGTCTGTCAGCACCACCAGATAGTCAGAGTCTCTTATTCTTGAGTAACAGTGAAAGTTACCCACATGCTGCCCACAACTTATTCTGGTGAACAGTGTTAAGCAGGATTGCTTTTTATGTCCATCTGTATACTCGTAGGCTGCTGCTGTCGGGTTGTACCAAACGTTTTGTTGTTACTGTGCTTGTGCCAGGAGTTCATGGGACTGCCGCAGGACTAAGATCCTGAAACTTAATATGTATTGTACAACAGTCTCCTTTGGAAATCATATTCATCCTCCCACTCATCATGAATTGATGAGACAGGCCTCCTCAACTTGTGGCCTTACTGTAGCATGAATTGCAAAAATGCTCTGGATTCTTAGGACACCACCTTGCATCCAAAAGAGAGATAGGATAGGTATTTATCCATCTCCAAAAATAGATGGGTAGTTACTTATTGGTCTACCATTTAAATTTGTCTTGAAATGCTCTAAACATGGTCTTAAGAGTAGGTTTATACCTGTTCAATATGCCATTTGATGGTGATGGAGGTGTTTTTTATCTGCTTTACCTGCAACATTCCTGCTAAAAGGTCAGCAGGTCTGACATGAAGTTAGCCCCTATGTCATTATTTCTCAGGGACGAACTTCCTTACTGAATATTTCTAAGAGAGACTTTGCTACCTTTTCTGCCTCAAAATATACAAGGTCATCAGCTCAGTGTAAGTACATTGTATCTGTTGCTCTTAGGATACTAGAAGCTTTACAATGTACAGTGCAGATCGGATTTATAATCTGCACCACTGCATGATTTCACCAACCTTAGACTTAGCACGTTGCTTTCTAGTACAGTCTTACTAACAGTAATTGAAATTTACCCAGAATTATTTTGCACACAAAAGCATGCATGCATTATATTTTCTAGGAAAGAGGCATGGAGGATGCATTTGGATGCCAGCATCCTGTTTCCCACTTTACAGAACACTTCCACTAGCCAAATTACTTTGGCAAACCAAAAACACAAATGACTATTTATACTTAAAATAGGCCAACTTTTGCTTGCATCAGTGATGTAGATTGAGCAAGGCCTGTCTGACTCAGATGACCAGAGTCTGAATAGTGACTCAGGTGTATGATGGCAGAAGTAGGAAGGAGTTGTGTGCCCATCACTGAGGAGAGGAAAGGGGCACAAATCCTTGGAACACATTAATATACCTATTCTCATGTTTTAACTCAGATATTCTGCATCCTTCTTTTCTGTTCACAGCTGACCTTCATACATTTTGCCATTTCTACTATTTACTTTCTCCCATATGATAGTAACTTCTCATATGGCATCATCCTATGTACTAACCTATCTCTTTCTTTCTCTTTCTTTCTCTCTCTCTCTCTCTCTCTTTCATACATTAAGACCTTTGTTTGTAATTAATGAAATTATATCACTGTTAAACTTGTGTTTTTATTTGCAACCTTATATCCTAATTTCTATGTATCAACATTGCATTTAAATCCTTTGTATATATTTTGTGTTAATTTTAATTTTGTGGAGCTTTTCCCCGGGCCTCCACTGAAAATGAGCTCTTCTATGCCCAGTTGACTTTCCGGGTCAACAAATGAAATAAATAAATAATAAATTACAAATATATATAAACAAAAAGAGAAGTAGAATTATAAATAGTATAGTATAGTATAATATGCACAAGAAATATTCAAATTCAAAAGAAGGTAGCGAAAAAACATGGAAATTAAAAAGTTAACAGAAAAAGCAAATAACGAATTGGAAAAGGTTTCTTTTAATGAGCTAAAGTTTTAACACAAGTAAATACAGAATCAGCTGCAGGCTCAGATGGAATAGGGTATGACATTAATACAAATTTACATTACTGTCAAAAGAATTATGTAGTACAATATTTAAATTCATATGGAAGAAGGAGAAAGAGAATTAAAAACTGGAGACCAAAAGTATTAAATAATAATGATTATAAGATCTTTATGAAAATTATACAGAAGATATTTGAAACTAAGATGAAAAATATTGTAGAAGATAGCATATATATATATATATATATATATATATATATATATATATATATATATATATATATATATATATATATATATATATATATATATATATATATATATATATATATATAGAGAGAGAGAGAGAGAGAGAGAGATTGTGGATGATATTATGAACAGAAAAGTAGCAGCAGCAAAAATCATGATAGGTGACCTTAATAAGGCATTTGAAATTCTTGGACATACAATCTTATGGGTAATCATGAAAGAATATACTATAAGTGAGAAAGTAGGAAATTATGTATGCCAGTGTATAGTAATAATAAAGTAAAAATACTTTTAAATGTCTGGTTAAGCCAAGAGGTACATATGAAGAGTGGTGTAAAACAAGGATGTCCAGTGATTTGAATACTTTCTGCATTAGTTATGAATATGACAGTATGTGAAATAAATTACAAAATGAAGAAGGCAGGGTATAGAAAACCTGAAGGGTTAACCTATGTAGATGACGTTATAACAATTGCAAAAAAAAAAAAAAAAAAAAAGACATTGGATAAATAAAGTAATCATTTGCACAAATAAATGTCTAGAGATGATAGGCATGGCTTTAAATAAAGAGAAAAGTAAAGGTGTAGGTGATATAATAAAGATCAGGATATATATTTTACAATGAATGAAACCTCTCTGTTAGGTATACAATTTGTGAAAAAAATTCAATGGGAAAAAATGGCAGAAAAAATAAACCAAGCAGGTCTTTTCTGGACAGCATATAAATTATCATTCAGAAAAAAAGATTTATTTGATAAATTCAGTACTGGTAGGAAAATAGCATAATTAGCAAGTGTATTTATGTTTCCAATAGTATTTGAAAAGTAATTATTGCAGATATGTTTTCATTTATACAGCGATCAGGATTAAATCCAGTAAAAAGAGTTTGTATGTAAATAAAGAAGCAGGTTTAGGGTTAATTAACCCAGTGGTATACACTGATTCATAAAATTTGTACAAAGTGTTAAAGTGGATAAATGAAAATAAGCTGACAAATTAGTAGTAAAACTGTATAACTATAAGCATGATACATTTTGGGGTATGGGAAAATGGTAAAAGAGAAGAGTGTGTATAAATTAAAAAAATAAAATGTTACCAAGAAAAAAATATGTTTGTGCAAAATAAAAATTGAGGATATATACAAAGATAGAAAAGTAAGGTTTAAGAATGTAATGATAAAACATCACTATGTAAAACCATGGGAAAATCTAATAGGTGAAAAAAATAAAGGTATAAAAATGAGAAGCAAATGGAGTAATCATAAAGTAGAATGTCAAGATTTTTTTTCTTTGTGGAGACTAATACATAAACTGCCAGTAAAAGGAAACATGCCATATAAAAAGAAATGTAAAAGAATATGCTTACATTGTCAAGAAGAAGAATCTGTGGAACATGTGTTTTTGAAATTTAAGAATAAAAAAAAAGTTATGGGGAAAACTATGTAAAGAAATTTTTTGAAGATATAAAAGAAGTTCATAAAATAAATATGGAATTGTAAAACTAGAAGTAAAGAATTTAAAAGATTAGATAAAAAGTTATTTTATGTTATCTGTGTTATATGGAATTAAAGAATAAACAAAATGATGTTTAATGGCAAATAAATTTTAGCAACACTATTAAGTAAAATCAGATGGTGGTTATGGAAAAAGGAATGGGGCAGTCTAATAGGTATGGACATTTTGCATTATTACAAAGGAAATTATAAATGTGTAAACAGATTTGTATATTTATATATTTGTACATATGTAAATATTTGTAAATATGTACATATTTTGTAAGTTAATTTTGTGTATAAAGTACCCTAGTCTTTTGGATATGTTCCTGGTATGTTTTTCATCCACCTGAGCTACCACTAATTCAGGGAGAAGAGGGTGTCAGTTTAAATGTGTCATCTGAAGACAGAGACATCCTACTTCTATTAAATCTTGTTTTTTTAATCTTGAGTCATTGCTGAAGTAGCAGCAACACTTATTGAAGAACTCAGAGATGCGATACTTAAGGAATTCAGGACTATAAGACATAAGGGAATATCTGACAAGTTTAAACCACTATACAACAGCTGATATGTAATTTAGTGTGTGAAACACTAGTTAAGAAACAAGATATAAGTCATTCTGGGATATCTGAAGTGGCATCCAGTTGAGCACTGCACTTGGTCACCTCTTTTTAGACTGTTAATGACATATAGAAGAAAAGACTGACAATCTACTTCTTTCCCCTACTTGCCTAGTAAATTCTGTGGATGGTGGTCGTTATTCACAGTGTCAATTTAGAGATGCATATGACTCCTGTAACATGGATGGATGGATGGACACATCACTATATACTGTTGTTGTGCAGACTGGTATTTATGGCTCTATATATATATATATATATATATATATAGATATTTATATATATATATATATATATATATATATATATATATATATATATATATATATATATATATATATATATATATATATATATATATATATATATATATATATATATATATATATATATATATATATATATATATATATATATATATATATATATATATATATATATATATATATATATATATATATATATATATATATATATATATATATATATATATATATATATATATATATATATATATATATATATATATATATATATATATATATATATATATATATATATATATACATATATATATATATATATATATATATATATATATATATATATATATATATATATATATATATATATATATATATATATATATATACATATATATATATATATATATATATATATATATAAATATATATATATATATATATATATATATATATATATATATATATATATATATATATATATATATATATATATATATATATATATATATATAGATATATATATATATATATATATATATATATATATATATATATATATATATATATATATATATATATATATATATATATATATATATATATATATATATATATATATATATATATATATATATATATATATATATATATATATATATATATATATATATATATATATATATATATATATATATATATATAGATATATATATATATATATATATATATATATATATATATATATATATATATATATATATATATATATATATATATATATATATATATATATATATATATCTATATATATATATATATATATATATATATATATATATAGATATATATATATATATATATATATATATATATATATATATCGTTCCCATTCAGAAGATCAAATGGCTGAAATCTCAAAATGCATATGGCCGAAGCCATATGCTCGAATTTCAGAAGCTCGACCTTCTGAAAGGAAAAGAAAAAACAATGAAACACAAAACAATGTTTCTGCAGGGGGGCAAGCCCCCCCTGCACCCACCACACTACTTATTATTCTAACTCCGAGATCGCACAACAGTGCAGAAAGGGAAATCTCCCATTCTGCGCTGTATGCCAATCCCCATTCAGAAGGTCGAGCTTCTGAAATTTCGAGTATATGGTCTCGACCATATGCATTTCGAGATTTCAGCAGCTCAACCTTCTGAAAGAGTATATATATATATATATATATATATATATATATATATATATATATATATATATATATATGGTTTATTCTTACAGATATGTATTGTTCCTTCTATATAAGTAGTACCCCTTATAAGGTATACAGGCTTCACCCTCCAACTCTCTCAGACTCTGACATATCCTTTCCTGCCATGTGTCTTGCAAAATCCAGCAACTTCCCTCTCTTTTCTTGCTCATTCCCAGACTTCCTTTCAAGAATTGTCCTTATAAGACCTGAATCCTGTTTAAAACCTTCTACTGTGGCTGTATGCCTATGTGTCTATCAAAAGAGATAATCTTCGGAAGAGTCATTATCTTATCTTCTACAACCCTCCTCCTCCTTAGAGATAACACTCCCTTACTCCATACATCCAATATTGTACTCCACCCTTTATCTCAGGCTCTACCTAATTCCTCTTCCTTATTTGTTGTACCATCCCATAGATCTTCAAGGCAAGGTAACTGCCCCCAGCTGACCTAGAGAGTCCTGCTCCCAGACTCCCAACTGCTATCATGACATTCTTCTGGAGGAGCTACTGCAATCATTTTATCACCCCAGATTTATCAAATATCCTTAACATTCATATAAATTGTCATTATTTATCATCCACTTAGAAGATCTATCAATGTATGATATTCCTGTTTTCTTCAGCTTCTTTTTCCTGTAGAGCATTCTGTACAGTTTTACTAAAAGTTTAATCACCAATAACAAACTTGATAAAAGGGAGTAGCAACTTTGCTTTGTTCCTTTTCTTAATCTCTGCTCCCTCACTTTCCCTCATTAACAAAGATCCTAACCCATGGAGTTATATATTATCCATCTACCGCTTTAAGCATCTGCCCCAAACCTTAAACAGATATTTATACTCTACACTATTAAAGTGTTCTCTCTAGACAACTCATCTTTCTGTCTTTTTTTTCACACAACTTTATTGAATGATCACTTGTGACATAGGCATATTTGCATTCATATAAAAGTGTACAGTTAAAGTGTACATATAATTAACATAGCCTTGATTATTTCAGTCTGCCTAATAAAATGTACTTATGCCCTTCAATTATATGGGAATATGCTTCTGTTTACAAAACATGCTCCTCCAGAGTTAGCTCTGGTGAAACTTCCTCTACACCTATTGTTAATATCCCTGCAAACATCTTAGCATCACCATTATACAGAAAGATCACCTGACATCTTATTTTACCCTCCTTATCCCCTTGTCCTTATGTAACATTATTACTGTTATCTTGAAAATCAAATCTAATAGCTCCCTTGTATCTTTTCCTTCATTAAATACTTCTACCATCCAATTTCTAACCTAGATCTACACAGATTGTTAGAAATTAATTTGCAAACCATCCAAACTTTTGCAGTTCATTTCATCAGGCACTGAATAGCTCTCATTACTTCTCCACCTACCTGCTGTCCTATTCAACTCTTTTATAGCATTCTCTGCTATGACTTTCCTGTTCCATACTAAATTCCTTTAACCCTCTTAATCTCCTGATAATTGTGCCCTCTTTCTCTGTATTTTGCAAATTTGTTATCCGTCTCTTTAGAAAGTGTCACCGTACTTGTACTTAATGAACTCACCCTCTCTAGTCAGTTTATACTTCTGATCTTTCATCTCCCAACATAATGTCTGTCTCCACTATCTCCAACCATCCACTCTCATTCCTATTTTGACTTGTACCGTTGAAGCTTTCTGTGCCCTAAATACCATCTCCACACTGTCCTCTATCTCCATGTATCTCCCTTCTAACTTTTGAACACTAATTTAGTCATTTCCAGCTGCAGTCTAACCAGTTATTTTCCCCACCTTATTTCTTTGCATACTACCCCTATATGTCCTTATCCTACTGCTCCAAGCAACCTTAATTCAATTTTTTCTCTCATCTCCCACTCCTTACCTTCGTTCACTTTCTCTACTAAAACTTGCTCCATTATTTCTTACAACCATTTAGCCTTATGACTTACGCTCCATTGTCCGAAATTCAATTTCCATATCCAAAATCTTTTAATATGATAACTAAACTTGCTCTGATAATCTTCTCTCTCTTACATCCACACTATTTTCTTAGTTCACTGTCCTCTGAATTATACTTGCCCTTTTACTGCAAACATAAATATTGTCCAACTGATTGTGCAGTCAATTAATCTTAACCTATGAAACTGTGAAGCAAAAAAATAAAGATGACAACTGAATCATGCTGCCTCAACAGTTGAATTAGTTTTAAGTTAATCTACACTAGTCAGACTACTTAGGTAGTGTAATAACATGGGCTCCCTTAAATTAGGATTTCAAGCCCACTGACTCCCTTAACGTAGAATTTTAAGCCTAGTCCTTGACCCAAGAATCAAGGTTTTTTTTGAACATAACTAAAATCTTAGATTTAAATACTGAATTTCAGGGCAATTAAACACTGCAGTGTTTCCAAAACAAGTGTACATGACACTCCCTTAACACCACACCACACGTATTATTCCTTCTTTCTGAGCTGGGTGCTTGAACTCTTCCACAGACTACCATCCCACCCATAGCATCAACTTTAACTGAGAAAACAGCCTCCTGCATATGTTCTATTATATGCCCTCTCCAATCTCTTTGAAAACATTAGTAACCTTATATTTTGTAAAACAGTAGTGTGCATACTAATCTGGATGCTAAAAGCCAGACTTTCCCTTCCTCCCTTAGTAATTTCTGTGTTTTTTCAGTAATCTGAATTGGTAATTGCAGATACCCTTAGCAAAGTTCCATTTGTTAAGTGTTGTTGACAGTTGACAATAGAACTCTCTCTGCTACTACATCTCTGATGTCATTTCAAGATGACCATTTAGAACTAACAGTTGTAATGTAAAACCAACCTGAAAGGAGCTTCATATTCACTGTCAGCATTGAATAACTCACTGTTGTAGTGCACTGACCTGGGACATGCCTGAGTAACTGATTGCTTTTGCAGATTGTTTATTGTCTGCTTCCTGGTCGGCTGCCTCGTGGTTTCATCCCACTCCATTCAGGCTCACTCTGCTCCCCTACCCTACCCCTATTCCCACCACCCCCACTTTTTTTCAGACATATACTCTCACCAGCTTTGCATAGCCACACCAACTACCCAATGACAGAATTCTCCACCCAATCTGAACTCCCTTCCTCCCACCTACCACCCCTCCCCATCCCACAATCACCTACCTGTTAATCTTCAGCAACTCACATCTAATTATTTTCACTCTCCTTCATTCTATTTTTCCCTCTCTTCTTCTTTCTTCTCCTCACTAACACAAACAGTCTATCTCTCTTTCACACTTACTTCTTCTCCTCATAACATTCATCCCATTCATGTTTCAACTCTACCTCATAAGCCCTCTACTGTTCTATTTCTCATTCATAACTTCCTAAAATGAAGAACTGAATTATGTACAACCATCTCCTACACACACACACACACACGCACACACACAACTAATAAAGATGCTCTCCTACACTTCTTAATCTCTCCTTCTCTGTTTAATATCTCCAGTATACAACTCCTTAAACTCAAAATATTTGCAATGACTCATACCTCATCTAAACTCAAATACAAATCCCTCACCTACTACAACTACCCTTCAAAACCCACCCCACTAGCAACTATTCTACTTGATGGAGACATCCACTCCAATCCAGACCCTCCCACCCCCACTCATCCCACCACTAAACTTTAACTCACTAGTCATCAAACTCCCCCCATCCCCTCTGCTACCAAAAGCCTCACTATCTACTCAATAAACTTGCATGTCTACTTAACAAAATTACAGGCTTACACTCTTGGATAGCCCATTACTCTCCACATATTCCCCTATTCGAAACATGGCTTAAACCACATACCTCTAACACTGAAATACCACCCCAACTATAACATTTACCATCTAAATAGGAACACAAAAAAAGGGGGAGGAGTAGCAATACTATACTCTGAGAAACTCAACTTATCCCTCCCATCAATACCTCTTTTAAACTTCCACCCAGCCAAGCTACTTATTCTGAACTGTCACCTGAACCCACAAAAGAAATTTGATATTGCAGCCATCTACATTTCACCTGGAAATAATATTACTATCCTTCAACCCATCCTTTCATGGATTTTTCTCCACATCCTCTAAAAGACTATTATCCTCAGAGACATCAACACTGCCAATCAACCACCTCTCCAGATCTTAACATAAATCTTTACACCTTCAACCAACTCATTACAGCACCCACTCACTTTAATAAAATCAATAATAGCTCCACCCTAGATTGGATCCCTACCTCTGATCCAAACTTATACCAAAATGCAGGCCCAAACCTTCATAGGTAGGTACTAGGCTATCAGCCTTAGGGCCTATACAAGCCTAGCCATAAAGGTACCCTGGCTTTTGCCACCCAAGAAAATTATTTTCCTGTGCACCTGTCGGGCAGAGCCACAGAGGTGATCCCTGGGGTGAATTTCTTATTTCCGATCCAATCATCAATATTTTTCTTGAAGAGTGCTAATGAGGAGCTTTGTTTGATATAGATAGGTAGTTTGTACTACCTATGTATGGGAAGTCTCTGGGACAGGAATCTACCCCTCCAGCATGTTCTGTCTATTGTGGTGACAAGGTTTAGGTCCCTAGAGCGTGTAGCTCAGACGGATTGGGATTTCTTTAAGTAGAGCATGTCCAACAGCTCTGGGTTTGACATAGCTTTGTATGTTAGGCAGAGATCGTCTCTGAGTAGACGATATGTGACGGTCTGTGTAGGGCATTTGTTTGAGGCTGGTAATCCTCTTTGTGAGGTATATCTGTGGCCTTTCCAGTTGCTGTAGATGTCTTGTGAGGTACATACCAAAAGGGACGTTGTACTCTATAATGGGTCTAATGAGTGACAAGTAGAGGGGAACAATGACCTCTTTTTCTGGATGAGAAACCTTTTGTGATGAGGTGTGCCACATAGAAAGATTTCCTGACTACTGTGGCGATGTGATTATCGAAGGAGAGACTACTCTCCACCTGTGTCCCAAGGTCTCTTATCACACTTTCGGTGTTAATTAGACTACCACCTATGTGGTAGCTCATGGGTACAGAGTTTTTACCAAAGGGGATGACAATGCACTTTTTGGCAATGAGCTAGAGGCCATGGCTTTGACACCAGGCATCTGTCTCAGTGAGGCCCTTTTGTAGGATGTCCACATCGTTAGGAGTTTCAATTATGGCTCCTAGTTTGAAGTCATCTGTGAACTTCGTTAGCTTAGCCAAAGACCTTCTGTGTTAGCCTGTACTTCAGAAACTTAGATACCAAACAGGAGAGGACCCAGGACTGAACCCTGTGGTGCTCCACTTGTCACTGGTCTGAAGTCGGATTTGGTGTCTGCTACTTTCATAGTCTGGGTTCTGTCAGTGAGCCAGTTGGCAACCCATCTTTTGACATAAGGATTTATACCTAGTTTAGTGAGTTTATCTATAATTCCAGAGTGGGGGATGGTGTCAAAAGCCTTGGTGAAATCTAGATAGGTTGTGTGAACCACCTTACCCTCGTCTATGGCTTTGGTAACTGCTTCATAGAAGTCAATCAGGTTTAGGAGACATGATCTGCCTTTACAAACCTGAACTAGGTGGGGTCCAGAGTTTGGAAATTACCAATGTCTTTGTTTATAAGTTCCATGATGATACTTTCCATGGCCTTGCAGACCAGGCTCATTAGGCTAATGGGGCAGTAGTTCCTGGGGTCTGTGGTGGCTCCCCCTTTGTGGAGTGAGATAACCATCACTGTGCACCATTCAGTGGGCACAAAGCCTGAGGTGAGGCTAGGACTGAACATGGTGCTTAGGTGGTGTGCCAATTCATTCTGCTGTTCATATAGAACGCAGCCTGGGATGTTGTCAGGTCCATGGATGCTGTGTTCTTGGCTTTGGAGAGTGTGGTTTTTACCTGTGCAGCCGTGATTATAGGAACTTTGCATTCTTACAGTATAGAGATGGCCACTTTAGGGGGTGAGAGGGGAGGGTAAAGTTAGCACTGAACCTATCTGCCAGGATGTTGGCAATATCAGTTGGTTCTGCATATTTAGTGCCATTGTGCTGTAACTCAGAGCAGATCTGAGTGTTGCCATTGAGATTCTTGACATAGCTATAGAATGCTTTGTGGTTGTCTTTAGAATCAGTGGCAATTTTGTTTTCATAACTAGCTTTGGAGGGTTTTATGAGGGATCTCAGGTTCTTAATGAGGCTGACCAGGGAGTTCTTCCAGTCATGGGATTTTACTCTTTTTTGCAACAGTTTCTTTCTTCTGTTGTAGAGTTTGTTTATGGCAGGGGACCACCAGATTGGCTTCCTTTTTTGGAGGATAGCATTTTGGTTCTGTTAGGGATAGAACAATCCATGCACTCATGTAAGTGCCCTTTCAATGATGCAGTTCTAGAGTTCAGACATATTTTTCTTGATATCCTAAACATCCTTGCACCACTAAGGAAAGTTAGGATTAAAACAACCCATACCCCTTGGCACTCTAAGGACACCCACACTCTTATAAAAATCAGGATAGCACCTAGAAACATGGGCTAAAAACTAAATCTACTTAATTACTACAAAAATATAAAGAGCTCAGAAATCTCACAAAAAAGCATATTAACAAAGAGAGGAAAATTTGTACTATGAGGGCCAATCCACCTACAACTCTAACCTCGAATAATTCTGGTGCACCATTAACAAGATCCTACACCCTGGGAGACCCAGTACCCCAAACCCCTGTCCAAACAATACTCCTCAAGAAAAGTACAGTTTTGTACCTACCATAAATGTAGATGTCCGAACAGGATTGCATCTGCAGTCCTTACAAATGGGTTGTCCTGTCATCAGGCAGCCCTTCGGTCGGCCAGATTCCAAAGTCTGGGTCTGGCCTCGGCTGGTGTCGCACTTCACTTGACGTCATAGCTGCAGTTCTTCAGGTATAAAGGCATCAGCCGACGCCATTTTCCTCAGTGTTTCTTGCCCCAGATGCCAGTTGCCCTCTTGGATAGCTAAATTTTGGATAAATGCCAATGTTTCCAAATAGTAGAAGGCAAACACAAAAAATAATCATGTATGTACATATATACAAACAAATACACCATAGGAGAACCCCCCCAGCTAGCTATTAGGTGGGCAAATACCCTAGGAATACCACAGAGGGGAAGGAGGGTGGGTAATCCTGACTGCAGATGCAATCCTGTTCGGACATCTACATTTATGGTAGGTACAAAACTGTACTATGTCCTTCAAGGATGCATCTGCAGTCCTTACAAATGGGTAGAATACCATAGCCAAACTAGGGGAGGAGGAAGAAGAAATTATGGTGTAGTTAGGATCCCTTGCAAAACAGCAGTGGCAAACCCTGCTCGGGATCTAGAGTATAAAGGTAAGTTATAATGCTTGGCAAATGTATGCACGGAGGTCCAAGTAGCAGCCTCTATAATGTCCTTGGTAGCCACTCCTCGTAAGAAAGCTGTGGTAGTGGCTGTAGCCCTTGTAGAATGAGGCCTTATGTTCTGTGGAATTTGTTTTCCATGGTAGGAGTAACAGAATCTAATGCAATTTCCTATCCACTTGGAGATTGTCTGTTTGGAAATTGCTTTTCCTTCCCTTCCTGTTGCATATGCTACCAGAAGCTGGTCAGTTTTTCTATTGCCCTTGGTTCTGTCCAGGTAGTAATGCAACTGTCTATGTACATCCAAAGTATGCAGCAGTCTTTCCCCCCTGTTCTGTGGATTGGGGAGGAAGGTAGGTAGGTGGATTGCCTGGTTTAAAGACACTCTGGATACCACCTTAGGCATAAATGTAGGATTAGTTCTCATGGACACTCTATCTTGATGGAAGATTAGGAAGGGTTGTACTGCCATTAAAGCCTGTAGCTCAGAAACCCTTCTTGCTGAGGTAACTGCCAGCAGGAAAGCAGTTTTCCAGGATAGGTGCTGAAGATCTGCTGTTGCTGCTGGTTCAAAAGGGGGGAGTGTCAATTTTTCTAGCACAAAGTTCAAGTCCCATGCTGGTAATGGTGGTTTCCTAGGAGGTTTTACATTCTTAATTCCTCTCAGAAACTGCCTGAGTAGAGGATGCGAAAATACAGGGGGATCGAAGCTGTATTCTGCAGAAATAGCTGATGCATGTATCTTGATGGAGGAATAGGACAGGCCTGTATGGTAAAGCTCTGCCAAATACTCCAGGATGTTGGCAATGTCTACCTTTGACACATCTTTGCCCCCCTCGGTACTCCAAATGAGAAACCTTTTCCATTTTCCTGCATAGTTCCTTCTTGTTGAGGGTCTGCGGGCCTCAAGGATAATGTCTTTAACCCTTTGGGATAAATCTGGGTTAGTTGCTCTTATGTAATGTTCCAGGCAGTCAGTTGCAGAGTTTTCAGGTTTGGATGCAGGATGTTGTAGTCGCTCTGAGTTAACATCAAAGGAATCAGGGTAGTGTCCACATTTTCCCCCGAGACATGCTCCTCAGTAATGGGTACCAATGTTGCCTTGGCCAATCTGGAGCTATCAGAATGATCCTTGGACGTTCCTTTTTGATTTTCAATAGCACCTTGTGCATCAAAGGAAGAGGTGGGAATGCATATGCTGTCAGGCCTTTCCAACTGAAGGATAGAGAGTCCACCTTCCAAGCAAGTGGGTGGTACGTCCTTGTGCAGAATTTCTTGAGTTGGTGATTGAGTGGGGATGCGAATAGGTCTATTTGTGGCATTCCCCATTTCTTTGTGATGACCTTGAAGATGTCCGGGTGTAGCATCCATTCGTGAGCATCCGAGGTAGTTCTGCTTAATATGTCTGCTAGGGTGTTTTCTTTTCCCGGTACAAGAATTGCTTGTAACTGAATGTTGTAACTCAGAGCTATATTCCATAAGTCCAGTGCCATCCAGCATAGAGGGTATGAATGAGTGCCTCCTTGTTTTTTGATGTACCACATGACTGTGGTGTTGTCTGTCCTTATCATCAACTGGCCTTCTTGGAGGAATGGTCTGAAATTCTGGATTGCTAGTTTTACTGCCAGCATTTCTTTTTGATTTATGTGCAGGTGCAGCTGGTCTGGAGTCCATAAGCCTTGTATGCACTTGTCCAGCATGTGGGCCCCCCAACCGAGGTCTGAGGCATCCGTTGTGATGGTTTGGCTTGGTTGAATGCTGTGGAAGGGCAAACCTGGGTTTGACTGGCATGCCTGAGCCCACCATAGGAACTCTTGTTTCAGGCATGGAATTAGTGGTATTTCGGTTTCTAAGCTGTGCCTGTGTTGAGACCATAAATTCTTTAGGTACCACTGTAGCTTTCTCATATGCAGTCTGGCATGGGAGACCAGGATTATGCAGGATGCCATGAAGCCCAAGGCCTGCAGTACTTTCCTTGCTGTTAGTTTGTTCTGCTTTGTTAATGCCAAGAAGTAGAGAGGAAGTTGTTCTTGTTTTTCTGCAGTTAGGAATGCCATCTGTTTTACTGTGTCCAATTCTGCACCTAAGAAGGTTATTCTTTGGGATGGTATCAGTCTTGACTTTTTTATATTGACTGTGTATCCCAGGGCTTGTAGTAAGCAAATGACCCTTTGCAAGTCTTCTGTTAGCTTGTTTGGTTGTCCGCTTGTATCAGGCAGTCGTCCAGGTATGGATATATTTGGATTCCCTGAAGCCTGCAGTGAGCGATTACTGATGCCAGGCATTTCGTGAACACTCTGGGCAGTAGATAAGCCAAAGGGCAATGCTGAGAATTGATAATGCTCTGATCCTGCAAGAAATCTGAGGTATCTTCTGCAATTTGGTCGTATGGGGATGTGCAGGTATGCCTCCTTGAGATCTAGAGTTACCAGCCAATACTCCTTGCCCAGCATGGGAAGAAGTTGCTGTAGGGTCAGCATTTTGAATTTTGGAACAATGATGAATGTGTTTAAAGCGGACAGGTTGAGAATAGGCCTCCAATTTTTCTCTTTTCTTGGTACCAGGAATAGTCTGGAGTAAAATCCCTTGCCTTGTTCCATAGATGGTACCCTTTCCACAGCTCTCATCTTTGCTAATTGAGCTATTTGTTTTATAGCTTCTGACTTTTGATTTGGTGGTAGGTTTGGCATTCCTCTTTTTCCTGGTAAAGTGTGGAAATGAAACCTGTAGCCTTGGTCTATAGTTTGCAAAATCCACTTGTCTCTTGTGATATGGTGCCAGTTTTTTGAAAATAAGGCTAACTTTCTGCCTAAGGGTGCTGCTATTTGTTCCCTGGTAGGCGGTGCCAGAGCCAAGTCACTGTGATTGTCCTGTTGCAGTGGTAGTAGTTGTGTCTGTGCCTCATTGGTTGTTACCTTGCCATTGGCGTCCCCTGTAGGCACCTCCTCTGGATTGATTTCTGCCTCTTGAACGCCTATTCCTGCCTCTCTGAGTTTTAGAGGAGTCTGGAAAGGACCAATTTTTGGAAGGCCAGTTCCTGCTAAACCTTGGAGGCTGAACCTGTAAGAAATCTTTCACTGTTTGTACAGATTTTGCCTTCTCTTCCATTTTCTTCAGTACCTGTTGAGCAGGAGAACCAAATAAACTGACCTTATCCATAGGAGCATCTAATAGTTTTGCTTTAACATGATCCAGCAAGACCTGTTCTTTCAACCATGCATGCCTTCTTATAACTGTGCCAGTCATGGCTGATCTAAAGGAAGCCTCCAGTGCATCATAGCCACATTTTAAGGAATGGTTACTAACCTGCTGAATGTTATGCACCATTTCTAGAACATATTTCTTATCTAAAGAATCATCAGAGGACAGTTTCTTAGTTAACTGATCAAGCATAAACTCCTGGTATTGGATCATATGAAACTGACAGTTCAATGCCCTAGCTGAGAGAGTAGCAGAGGTGTATACTTTTTTGCCCCATCTCTCTAAGGACCTGGATTCCCTTTCAGAAGGGAGAGGGTTTTAACTGAGGTCGAAGCTACTGCCTTAGGCCCCTGGGAGATAGTCTCGGGATCTGCAAAAGGAGCCTTGTATAAATGGTGATGAGTGTCCAGGACCCTGTAGAACCTATCGGGCTTAGCAGGGGCTGGAGGTAAAGTATCAGGAGCAGTGCAAGCATCATTAAATGCATCATCCACAACAGGAAGAACTGGAGGTATAGCTAAAGGCCTATGTTGTGGTAAATGCAAAAAGGTCCTAAGCCTTTTCCTTGAATCTGAGAAATCTTGTCCCTGCCATTGAAATTGCTCTCTCATGGCATGTAAAGTTTCCCCAAAGGAAAATTCCTCTGGTGGAGAGGCAGAAGGAATCAATGCCTCAGCATCGGAATCTTCATAAGTAGAAAAAGGAGCCTCTGGATGGTCTGTATTGTCTGTATCATCAGAAGAATCATCTGAGGACACTGGCTCAGGGGGCTCTGCTCTAGGTCTCTTTTCTGGAGGTTGAGAGGCCCTGTCTGGGTGAGATTGGGATCCCCTTATTAAAGAGATGAGATCCTCTGCCAGAGTAAGCATTTGGGAACTGGAACTGGGCCTGTGAGAGGGGGGCTTAACAGGCACAGACTTAGAAGTTTTGGCTGCTTTAGCCCTGGCAAAGGCCTTAATAGACATGGCTGCAGGAGGCCTAGCAGCACCACGTGCAGGGGTAGAAACATCCAAAGGGATGGTGTCCGATAATTCTTGTGAAACCACAGTAGCAGGTAGAACTTCAGAGGCCGATTCAACCAGGGTAGAAGGGGCCTCGGTAGTAGTCATGGATTCGGCTGAAGATAGAACCGTTTGCTCGGTTTCGGCCGAAACCGAGACACTCGAGGTTTGCTTAACCGTGGTTTAGTCCGAAACCGCGGACCGCGAGTGCCGGTCCTTTTCTTTGCGTTTCTTAACAACTTGAGAAGTTGGAGGATCCGACGGCATTATGTACGCAAAATCTGAGCCGAAAAACTGTTCAGCAAACTCCGACCGGCGTCTAAGCGTCCGTCGGTTGAAAGAAGCACAGGCTAGACAAGCTGCTACGTCGTGGTCTGGGCCTAAACAAGGTAAGCAGTAAGAGTGGAAATCTTTATGAGGTATTTGTTTCCCACAAGTTAAACAGTTATTCACTTTTTCTGACATCGGCTGAGGCAAGAAAGAGTCCCCAACGGGGTACTTAGCTTTTTAGAAGTCTTCGAAGTAGTATTCGGTAGTAGTAATCTCTGGATCTGACCGACCGGCACTTGCGAACAGCTTCTGCTTCGGGCGCCACGCGGCAAGAAAGACTGAGAAAAATGGCGTCGGCTGATGCCTTTATACCCGAAGAACTGCAGCTATGACGTCGGGTGAAGTGCGACACCAGCCGAGGCCAGACCCAGACTTTGGAATCCGGCCAACCGAAGGGCTGCCTGACGACAGGACAACCCATTTGTAAGGACTGCAGATGCATCCTTGAAGGACATCCACCACTCTATTAAACTCTTATTTCACTGAATCTATTTGCAAACTAACGCACACAGATTAAAGTAAAAGTCTTCTACTCACCTCTCCTAACACTACCAATACCACCCTTTTTCTCTAAACCCTGTCCCCATTGCTTACATAAAATCTTTTCTACTTAAATAAAACCATGCTCCCAATCTGCAGATAACCTCCCACCCCTCTTTCTTCAACTCGCAGCTCACTCAATAGCCAAACCTGTCTCTATGCTCATAAATAGGTCAATCCAAGTATCTACTGTCCCTGACATCTGGAAATCTTTCTGCACAATACTATTACACAAAAGAGGTAACTCCACTGATCCATCAAATTATAGACCCATAGCTATTCTCTTGCCACGCTCTAAAATTAAAGCAAAATACATACACAATTATCTTCTTAAATATCTAATTGACAAAAACCTTCTGACCCCTCCTACTCAACATGGCTTTTGGCTAAAGACATCTTTAGGCACATCCACTGTCCTTCTATCTTTCATGCATACTGTTGCAGAGGCCAGAGACAAAAAACTACTGTTGTCATGTCTTTTTCTTGACCTCTCAAAAGCTTTTGACACAGTCTCACACTCTAAACTATTAACTAAACTAGATGATCTCAACCTCTCCTCCTCTGCTATTCTCTTGTTCTCTAACTATCTTTCCAACAGGCTAAATTCATCCAGATCGCTATCTACCTGCTCCCCTTTCTTACCCATCCAGACTGGCATTCCCCAAGGTTCTATTCTGGGACCTCTTCTTTTCAACAAACAACCTCCACTCTTCCTGTTCCACCTCCTCCCTGATACAATGCGCAGATAACTCTACCCTTATCTCCTGCTATGATGACATCTCTCGAACAATGGCTAATTGATAACCAACTCATCTGAAACACCCCACAAAACAAACTCTTTATTTTTCTTCCATAAATCTCTCTCCCTCCATAAAGCCACCTTTTCCATCTCATCATGTGACAATACCCTTATCAAAGCTGATTCTCACACTAAACTTCCAGATAGTACAATTGATGACCAATTAAACTTTTCCCTCCATATACAACACTGTATTAAAAAGACAAATAAAAAAATTGGTCTACTCTACAGAAACAAAAACTTCCTTGCATGTAACTCCAAACCCTCTCTGCCACAGGCTTTCCTCCTACCCTGTCTTTTGTACACCTCTCCTATACTCACATTTCTACAATCTACCTTAAAACACAATCCGATACAGCTTATTTCCCAGCTACAGTTCACTCACACCTTACTAAACAAACCCTCATCCTGTCTTTCTCTCTCTTCTCGTATATCCCGCTAAACCCTCCTCTCAAAGTCTATGCAGCTCCGATTAACACCTTCATAATATTTATAAAAACAACAAAAACAACAGTAAACATCTCTATAAAAGCAGTGTCCCAAGCCTGGAACAATCTCCCACTAAATATTCGTAACATCAGTTGTACAACCAGCTTCAGAACTGAACTTAAAAACTACCTTCTTAATTCTAGCTCCTGCCCATTCCAGGAACCTACTTAACCCCCCCCACACACACACACACACACACACACGCACACACAAACACACACATCTCTCTATATCTCTCTTTACTCTAAATCTTTCAGCCTTCTTCTAACTATACTCTCTGTTAATAGCAACGCTATCATGTATTTATTACCAATCTAGCTCTGCTTTCTGCAATATTATGACATACTAGTGTGAAGGCAAGTCTGAATTTTTCTCTAAACACTCATTTGCTGTTCACTCAAAATTTTATTTTTGTACATACTTTTCACATAACGTCTGTTACTGTAAATATATGCAAAGATATTATTTTAACATTTGTTGACTGGGAAAGTTTGACTAGGACAGAGCCTATTTTCAGAGGAGGCCTGGGGAGAAACACTCCATACTCATGTCTTTGGAATGTGGGAGGAAACTGGACTACCCAGTGGAAACCCATGTGAATGCAGGGAGGACATGCAGACTCAGCACAGAAAGCACCCCAAACCGAGAATTGAAAGAGAAAACCTTTTGCTGTGAGGCAACAACATTAACTACTCCACCACTGCACCTCCCTATGTAACTTCTTGCTTTTTGAATGTATGATATAACTATGTAATATTCTTGTTTTTTTTTTTAACAGCTTTATTGCGTTGAAATAGATAAACATTATATTGAGTTATGTACATTGAATATGTGTACTAATAGCAATGAGGATAAAAACAAACACATTTAAACTATTTACAATGACACTTTCCACAAATACAAGTTAAACTGGAAAGTCGTATAAATATTGTTACATTATTATTAAATTACTTGTCTAACAAATCATATACTTTGATACACATATTGCTTACAATGGTATTCCTAGAGGATCTTGGTCTTTTGGTCAATATCTCTAAATTACATACTTCAAAAAGTAAATTTTTGAATTCATTTACTGAGGGAGAAGATTTAGACTTCCAGTTTCTTGTAACAGTTTTCCTGACTACTGATAAAATAGGCCAGAGCAGAGGCTGAATAATTTCTGTAATACAGTTTGGAACAGCAGTGTTAAACAATATTAGTGATTCTGAGAGTAAAAAATTGTCTGTAAAAATTGCTTGTAAAAAGTGATTGTCTTTCCAGAAATTATTTAATTCTGTACAATCATATACCATATGAGCCCA
Organism: Protopterus annectens; assembly: GCF_019279795.1. Lineage (NCBI taxonomy): Eukaryota > Metazoa > Chordata > Ceratodontiformes > Protopteridae > Protopterus > Protopterus annectens. The sequence goes on along the minus strand of NC_056743.1, from coordinate 351,461,147 downwards.
ATCAGTATTAACTTCTTTATTACACCTCCAGCAGTTAACATTTTTCTTTTTAAATTTACTTAAGCAAAGTGGGGTGATAAAAGATCTATGCAAATATCTCCATGTGAAAATTTTCCATTAGCTGATTGTAATATATGTGATTTGTCTGTTGGGGGATGGTTATTAATTAAGGAAAAATAATTCCAATAATTATCTGATATATTATCTAGATCTAGTTTAATTGCTTTATATAGGCGAGATAAAATGTTCTTAGTTGGTGATTTATAGACAACACCATATACTGAATTAATTTAGGTACTGAACTTTTAGTTGATAAAGTCATAGAATCAAGTATATTTGAAACATATTTCCTACTATATTCTTGTTTTTGAATGTATGATAGAACTATGTAATAGTCTTGTTTTTGAATGTAGGATATAACTATGTAATATTCTTGTTTTTGAATGTAGGATATAACTATGCAATATTCTTGTTTTTGAATGTATGATATAACTATATAATATTCTTGTTTTTGAATGTAGGATATAACTATGTAATATTCTTGTTTTGAATGTATGATATGAGTATGTAATATTCTTGTTTTTGAATGTATGATATAACTATGTAATATTCCTGTTTTTGAATGTAGGGTATAACTATGTAATATTCTTGTTGAAACACAAGTGCCCAGTAGGAAGGTAGCTGGAATAAAGAAGCTGAACCATGACAAAGTAAAATCTTTTTTTTTAATACAAAATGGTGAGCACTTTCACAATGGTAACCATTGCTTCATCAGACAGTTCATTCAAACAGCAACAGCACTTAATACTTTAATTCATTACTAAAACAACCAATCCTGCCACTCAAAGTTAATTCAGCACTCAGCAATCAATTAATTACTGTAGTAACGTTTTGCCCTTAGTTAATTGCTAAAGTCAGAAAAACACTGTTTAAAAACCACATGTACAAAATGTAAAAACAAGAACATGTGGATGAATATAAATAAAATACATAAAAAGTTAGTGAATAAATACGTATACTCATGTTCCCCATTTAGTAACTGCTTGTGTGTGTGGGTATAAACATAATATATGTAAATTTATATAAAAATATAAGCAGTACACACTCAACTTATATTCTGCCTAATAAATACACATGCTGTCCACCTAGTGAATACATATGCTTTAAACATACATCTCAACAAATACTTGTCTTTAGTGATATCTATGCTAGAAGCAGCTCAAGAAATACTGTCATATTGACCCAAAGCCCTGCATGTGTTTATGTAGTCTTCTCTTGTTAAGATAGTATTGTTATTATTTATTTTATTTTAACCTTCTAGATTTTAGCACTGGCTTTAATGGAACACTATCATTCAAACCCAAACCTCTGTGTGCTCCTAAATGCAAAATCCATTTTATTTCCATATTTTCACTAGTATTGGCTATGTCCCCCATCCTGTTGCTGGCATTCTGAATGTGTAAAACCTGAAACAAAAATATATGGTCATCCCCCTTATCCAATGTATGCTTAGCCACAGCACTATACAGCTGCCCTTTTCTAGTGCCATAAAGGTGATCCCTTATCAGTTCCCTAAGGTGACGCTTAGTTTTGCCAACATAGAAATGGAAACATGTTGTGCAGTGAGCTACGTACACTACATTCTTAGTATTGCAATCAGCGGAATTCCTTAGCTCCCATAGACGCCCTGTTTCAGGGTGCTTGAAAACCCTTGATTCATCTATATAAATGCACTGTGCACATTTTCCACATCTACGGGTACCATTCACTGTGCTATCCATCAGAGTAGGTATCCTTGGATAGCAAAGCTGCTGTTTCAGATTTTTCTTATTTCTAAATGCAAAATGTGGTTGTCCACCCACTATGTTGGTAGTATCTTCGTCTACTAACAATGTATGCCAGTTTTGTCGTATGATGGTTTCAAACCTTTTCACATCTCTTGTATATGGTAAAACCATTGGAATGTGTGATAATATACAATTCCTGGTACCTACCCTGTCACAACCTGCTCTATCAGAATAGTAGGGCTTAGCTTTACCTTTCCTTTCTCTGTGTACATTATAGTACACCTTATCAATTTCATGTTCACTATACCCCCTATTAATGAAACCTGTTTTTAGCTTAGTTAACTAATTTCTATACACTTCCTCTTGACAACATAGGCGAGATGTTCTGATTGCCTGACCTCTGATTATGTTAGGAAAAATCTTAGGGTTATGCATACTGTTTCTGTGTAGAAAAGATAGTCTGTAGCATTGTTTCTTATGTAATTTCGTAAACCACGGGTCATTTTTTCTGTATATGGTAACATCCAAGAAGTCTAAACTCATTTCAGAGAAGTTCATCGTAAACTTTAAAAAGTCGCTAGTAGTATTTAGGTGTGCATACAGGGATTTAAGTTGTTCACCATCACCTTTCCAAAAAATAAAAAGATCTACGAAATGCCTATAAAAGGCTATTTGGGGATTACCTAACATATGTTCATATTCCCAGTTAACCATAACCAGGTTTGCATATGTGTTAACTGGGAATATGTTAATTTTCCATTAGCTGATTGTAATATATGTGATTTGTCTTTAACTGTTAGGGGATGGTTATTAAGGAAAAATAATTCCAATAATTATCTGATATATTATCTAGATCTAGTTTAATTGCTTTACATAGGTGATATAAAATGTTCTTAGTTGGTGACTTATGATTTATAGACAACACCATATACTGCATTAATTTAGGTACTGAAATTTTAGTTGATAAAGTCATAGAATCAAGTTTATTTGAAACATATTTCCTACTATATTCTTGTTTTTGAATGTATGATAGAACTATGTAATAGTCTTGTTTTTGAATGTATGATATAACTATGTAATAGTCTTGTTTTTGAATGTAGGATATAACTATGTAATAGTCTTGTTTTTGAATGTAGGATATAACTATGTAATATTCTTGTTTTTGAATGTAGGATATAACTATGTAATATTCTTGTTTTTGAATGTAGGATATAACTATGTAATATTTTTGTTTTTGAATGTAGGATATAACTATGTAATAGTCTTGTTTTTGAATGTATGATATAACTATATAATATTCTTGTTTTTGAATGTAGGATATAACTATGCAAAATTCTTGTTTTTGAATGTAGGATATAACTATGCAATATTCTTGTTTTTGAATGAAGGATATAACTATGTAATATTCTTGTTTTTGAATGTATATAGCTATGCAATATTCTTGTTTTTGAATGTAGGATATAACTATGTAATATTCTTGTTTTTGAATGTAGGATATAACTATGTAATATTCTTGTTTTTGAATGTTGGATATAACTATGTAATATTCTTGTTTTTGAATGTATGATATAACTATGTAATATTCTTGTTTTTGAATGTATGATATAACTATGCAATATTCTTGTTTTTGAATGTATGATATAACTATGCAATATTCTTGTTTTTGAATGTATGATATAACTATATAATATTCTTGTTTTTGAATGTAGGATATAACTATGCAATATTCTTGTTTTTGAATGTAGGATATAACTATGCAATATTCTTGTTTTTGAATGTAGGATATAACTATGCAATATTCTTGTTTTTGAATGAAGGATATAACTATGTAATATTCTTGTTTTTGAATGTATATAGCTATGCAATATTCTTGTTTTTGAATGTAGGATATAACTATGTAATATTCTTGTTTTTGAATGTAGGATATAACTATGTAATATTCTTGTTGTTTTTGAATGTATGATATAACTATATAATATTCTTGTTTTTGAATGTAGGATATAACTATGCAATATTCTTGTTTTTGAATGTAGGATATAACTATGCAATATTCTTGTTTTTGAATGAAGGATATAACTATGTAATATTCTTGTTTTTGAATGTATATAGCTATGCAATATTCTTGTTTTTGAATGTAGGATATAACTATGTAATATTCTTGTTTTTGAATGTAGGATATAACTATGTAATATTTTTGTTTTTGAATGTAGGATATAACTATGTAATATTCTTGTTTTTGAATGTATGATATAACTATGTAATATTCTTGTTTTTGAATGTATGATATAACTATGCAATATTCTTGTTTTTGAATGTATGATATAACTATGCAATATTCTTGTTTTTGAATGTATGATATAACTATATAATATTCTTGTTTTTGAATGTAGGATATAACTATGCAATATTCTTGTTTTTGAATGTAGGATATAACTATGTACTATTCTTGTTTTTGAATGTATGATATAACTATGTAATATTCTTGTTTTTGAATGTATGATATAACTATGCAATATTCTTGTTTTTGAATGTATGCATGTAAATGTCTTATTTTTTTTTTCTGGAGCTTTTTCTCCTTGGGTCTCCACTGAAAACGGACCTCTGGCTCAGCTAGACTAACCCAGTTAAATGACAAATAAATAAGAAGAGCGTCTGGTAGTTTATTCCACAGAAGTGGAATTATTTGTCTATATGTTAGCTCTTATATGGTTCAATATCTGTACTCAGTAGTAAAGATTCATCATGAAATATCCTATAAGCTAATATCAGCTTACCTCATATGTAATAATAGTGTATAGCAAACAGCTTGACATATGCACTTCTTTTCATATAATTTAGATTAATTGCTTTAAACCTTTCTTAATTTCTTTTGCACTGTCTCCAGAGTTGTATCTTGCCCCTCAATATTGATATAGAAGATTTTATTATATTCAAGTACTGCAAGGATCTATGTCTTATATAAATTTGTCAAACAATTCATCTCCCTTGTGGTAAGATTTTTTTTTTCATAAAAACCCATTTATTTCATGGACCTATAGCAAATGGTATCTGCAGATTTAGGAAAAGTAAATTTTATTGACATGTAGATACCCATACCTTTATAATTTATAATGCTCATTCACTCTTAATGCATTCAATGACAGAAAAAGTGGATTCTTACTACTGAGTCTTCCAAATTGCATTCCATCAATACTGAACCTTAACCCTGGTATACGAACCCACTTACTGATGTCCTGCATGAAAGTAGTGACATTCCCACAGACTTTGTTACAGGATGCAGCAAGGCCAGTTTTGCATTCATCAGTCTAAGTAGTAAGCCAACAAGGCTTTACTCCTTGGGGAACCCCAGAGATGTGTGGTAGATATTCAGATGTAACAACTTGCAATATAACTAGTGTGCTTCATTTTATACAAACTGTGATCCATCTAATTAAGTATGAGTTGAATTTGTCAATACATAACGCTTTGTGCATTACTGGATTTGTCAAAGGGCTGGAAGCCACATGGCAAGATAAATCAAACCACCTTGGAGACCCAAATTTAATTCAATAGCTCCATTCACCAATAACTCCCCTTCCCATTTTTGCACATGAGGTTGGGGTGTCACTTCATTTGTGGCAATCATCTAGTGCCAAGATTTATAATGCCAGGTGGCTTGCCCTGCCACTGTTGCTGTTTCATACCACTCACTCACATACACACTTACAGCTATGGCCATCGGTAGTCTTCAGGCAGTACTAGTCATATTTATCTCCATTCCTTACCAGGCAGTTTTTGTCAGTTAACCAGGTCACATCTGATATGACAATCTCTTAGGCCAAAGATCTGCTACACATCTGTAATGGATCTTTTGCATGATCCTCCATCCTGGTGGGATCTGTCAATTTCATTATCATTTGGTCTTTTTCCTCCTTTTTTCCAGAACATGTACAATTTATCATGTTTTCTACATTTACATTGTAACCAGCACACATACTCCCAAAAAAACCCCACAGCCAAACAGTTCTACCAATTGCAAGAAAGATAAGACTCCTCAGAACATAGACACAAAATATCAGAACATAGACACAAAATATCCAAAGTCTTTTATAGGTTAAGTAAGTCACTTGATACACTTGTAATACATAAGTAATCAACAACAGATCTGCATCACTAAAATATAAAAAAATAAAACCCATTAAATAGGTGTTAATATATTATAAAACCAGTCCTATAACACAGGTATAGTGTTCACAGCCTAGCAGCTTTCAGTGTTACAACACTTAAATGTTGTCATTGAGCCCTGTGGTAGTTCCAGCATCCAGCCTCAGCTGCCAGTGCAACTCTCTGTATTCAAAGTGTCAGAAAGCACATCTGCATGTACAAATGCCCCCATCTCCCCTTCCTCCTGCATCACCAATGCCTTCACAGGCCCATTGGCAGTCCCTCTTCCCTTCTTTACTTCTGAAGGAAGGTTTCACTGACCATTTACATGCACAGTTGGCTTTATAGCATGGTCCTTACAGAAATGAAAGAGGAGGTCCACCTGCCAAAAATATCATGAGATTCTATCATTTCTATTATTCCAGAATATGCCTTTGTTGACTCTCTGTGTGGACCTACACTATCAGCTACCTGATTCTGCTTAATCAGACAATGCTTGCCTGATGAAATGCATCATTTCAGTCTCCCTTCCCAACCACATTCTCGTATACCTACAATGCTTTATCAAAAACTCAAACTACTGAATATTATGTGATCAAACACATCTAATCAATCACCTACCAACCAAGAAAACAAAAATAGTTGAAATATGCTTTTTGCAAGGGGGACACACCCTAGACCCTGTTAGATATATATATATAAAATTAATTTCTATATTATATATATATATATATATATATATATATATATATGTATATATATATATATATATATATATATATATATATACACACACACACACACACATATATATATATATATATATATATATATATATATATAGAGATATATATATATATATATATATATATATATATATATATATATATGGATCTATTTCACTTCGCAGAAAACTCATTTCACTAAATTTCATTTCACCGAGACCAAATTGCCAAAAGGTCAAATCACTGGAAACTCATTTGGCAGAATCCCATATTACCAAAAATAGTAGTGGCAGTGTATATGCCCTTTTCCCCACTAACTAGCCATGGAACTCATTATCATGGACTACATTAACAAGAACACCTGCAACCTCCAAACGCTTGATCCCACACAGTTCGGTTTTGTCAGGGGGAGATCAAGCCTGTTAATTTGATAGACTTCTTTGAGTCAGTCACCAAAGCCATAGACAAGGGGAAGATGGTGCACACTGCCTACCTTGACCTAACCAAGGCCTTCGACACTGTTCCCCACTCGGGCATAATAGATAAACCATCCCAACTTGGCATAAATCCATATGTGACCAGATATGTAGCTAACTGGCTCACTGATGGAACTCACTCAGTCAAAATAGGGGAAGCTAGCCCAAGCAGTAGACCCAAAATGAGTGGTGTACCCCAGTGATCAGTCTTGGAGCCCCTGCTGTTTGGGATGTACTTCTCCAAGGTGCAAGCCAAAACCAGAGGTCTATGGCTGACCAAGTTTGCAGATGACTGCAAGCTGGGTGCTGTCATCAACTCCCCTAGTGATGTAGACATACTACAAGAGGGTCTCACCCAGACAAATGACTGGTGCCAGAAACACAGCCTCAAACTAAACACCCAGAAATGCATCATCATCCTCTTTTGGGAGAGTGACATCTGCACAAATTATCACATTAATAACAATGACCTAAGCAAAGAAGCAATTATGATGGACCTGGGCACCCAAGGTGAAAGCAATCTAACTTTTGGCCACCATGTTCCCTCCATTGTAGGGAGAGCTTTCTACATGGCTCGCCTCATTAGTAAGAATATTACTTCCAGGAAGAAGGAAGTCATAACTTCCCTGTATTTTTCCCTTATCATGCCCATTATTGAGTATAATGCCCCTTTCAGCATGTACCTTGTGAAGCACATGGAACAGCTGGAGAATCCACAGTGGTTCCTGACCAGGAGACTCCAGGGCTTCAAAAATCTATCCTACACAGATAGACTAAAAGCCCTGTCCCTCTACTCCATCTCATACAGACTCCTCAGAGGTGACTATGTCTGGCATACAGACCAATCTCTGACCCCACCTTGATGAGATTGCTGTATATCCACAAGCCAAACTCCACTCCTGTGACCCACATGTAAAACCTCAACTTTGTCGACAACATCAATAGGACTTGCTGGTGGGACAGATTTGTGTCCCAGGGACTCCCCCATCTGTTGGATAGACTCCCTCTCCACGCCAAGCAGAGCACCTCATTATCCCTTTTTAAGCGCAACCTGGATAACTGGATGGGAAACAGAAAATACATTCCTGGGATTCCACCCGTGTCCCTGCTTGACAGGGGCATTGGGTGCTGACTTGTAGGAACATGGGCTACTTTTTTGGCTAGGCTTACAGGGGCCTCAGGGGCAATAGCCTAGTAACTTGCTATGCTATGATCCTATGATATTAGAGATTGAATTTGAATTGAAGGCACACCTAAAATCACAACTAACTATTATTTATTTATATATTTACATTTGTTAACTGGGTTTGGCCAACTGGGCTTGTGGCCCATTTTCAGTGGAGACCCGAGGGGAAAAGCTCCAGTAATACATTTTAAAACAAGTACAATTTTAAACAATATTGTTATAATAGCAGTTATAGCAAAATGATTCACATATGTTGGGTTACATGCATAAAGTTAAAGTTGCATTAAAAAGAAGCTAAGTAACAATTTTACATTAATATAGTTCAATAGGTCAACAATAAACATTTTTTGTTTGTATAAAATTGTGCAAATGCATAGTAGACACACTGGAGAGAGAGGTGTAATGAGGTACTAAGTATGGTCCTTTTGAGGGTACATAAAGGGAAGGAAGATTAGGTAGGGTCATGGCAAGGGCAGGTTCTGAAATTGAAAAATAAGCTTTTAGCTCATTTTTAAAGTGTGAGGTGTGGGAGATTGAACGTAAGTCAAGGGGAAGTTTGTTCCAAGCATGGGCAAGGGAGTGTTTGTAGAGTAGTTTGCCTACTGACCTTTTTGGGTGGTAGATATCAAGTAATTGTTGGTTAGAAGTACGGAGGGTCCGGGATGGGATGTAGATGGAGACTAAGGAAGATAGAGATGGACAGAAGGAGGTTTTATAAAGAATAGAGTGTAGCATATGAAATTGATAAGATAGCAGAAACTGGGGAAGTTCAAGCCATTGAAGAGAGTTTAAAGAAATGCAGTGGTGTGAGTTGTATGGGAAGTTAGTAATGAATCTGGCTATTTTATGGTAAGTCTGTTGCAGTTTGTTTAGAGTGGAGGTCTGGATATTGGTAAGAAGAGGAGGAGTGCCTGTCCCAGGGTAAGTCTAGATTCAGGGGTTAGGAATTTTTTGTTCCGATATAGCAGACCTAGTTTCTGTTTTTTTTTTTTATACATTGGAGTATGTGTAGGTTGAACTTGAGTTTGTCATCGATAATGAACCCTAGGAGTTTTGTGTGGGTGTCAGGTTGGATGTTTGTATTGTTAGAAGATTTAATAAAAAAGGAGGTTTTGTAATGAGAAAGTGAACGGGGAAGGAAAAGTAGGAGTTTGGTCTTTTTGGGATTTAGGCTCAATAGGTTGTGAGAGAGCCATTGTTCAGTGGATAGTAGGGCCTGTTGGGTCAGGGAGTGTAGTTCAGGAATGTTATTTGAGATGGATATAAGTGTGGAGTCGTCGGCATACTGAATAAGGGAGGATTCTTTGCATGAGGTGTAAAGATCATTGGTGTAGATGTTAAACAAAAGGGGTCCCAAGATGGAGTCTTGGGGAACACCAGTGGAGATGGGAAGGAAAGGTGAGGAGGATGAGAGCCATTTGACAGATTGTTCCCTGCCAGATAGGTACCTATTAAACCAGGCAAGTGTGGAGGGGGATAGGTGGAGATTTGTGAGTTTGGATAGTAGTAGAGGATGAGAGACAGTATCAAAGGCTTTGGAGATATCTAGGAAGAGACAGGAAATTAGTTTATTGTTGTCTAGGGCCTCTGCGAGTGAAGGAGAGGAGGGCAGTGGTGGTGCTGTGGTGAAGACGAAATCCATGTTGGGTAGGAGTAAGTAAGTGGTGTGAGGAGGTGATTGAGGAGCTGTGAGTGAATACATTTTTCTAATATCTTGGAGAGGGGGGGCAGAATGGCAATGGGTAGGTAGTTTGAGGGGTCAGTGGAGTTTCTACCTTTATGAAGAGGGATAGTGAAGAAAGATTTCCAAAGGGTGGGGACAGTTGATTCCAGAATAGATCGATTAATTAGTATAGATACAGGATAGGCAACTGAGTCAGCAGCAAGTTTGAGGAATGTAGGAGATAGATTGTCAGTGGAAGGAGAGCAAGGTTTTAGCTTGAGTAGTAGAGATTTGATGTAAGTAATGGGAACTGGTTCAAAAAAAAAAAAAACAAAGTTGTGTTAGTGGGACTTGGAGAGGTGGGTGTCAAAGTAGAGTTTGGTTTAGAGATTACCAGATTTTGGATGGAAGATATAAAGTGTTTATTCTGGAGGGTAGCCGTTTGCTGAGAGGAAGAGTTAGGGTATGGGGAGGGATTAAAGGGCTTTCCAGGATAGAGGATTTTGTTGAGAGCTGACAAAAATTTTCGAGGATTGGATTTGTTGTTAAGCTGAGCAGAGCTATAGTATAACGTTTTGTCATTAGTTGTATGTTTTTTTGCAAGATTCCTCAGTTGCCTGTATTTTTGAAGAAAATGTGGTTGTTTAGTTTTAGTCCAGGTTTTCCAAGCATGATCTCTATTTCATAAGGGACCTAGTCTCTTTGGAGAGCCAGGGAGCATGGTTTGATTTTACTCTGATCTTCCTAGAGGGAGCTAAGGAGTTTAGAGTATTCATGAAGATGCTATTGAAAGTGTTTACAGCATCATTTAGGGGGAGTTGTTTTAGGATGGACCAATCTATGTTGTGGAGAATGGAGTTAAATTGTGATGAATTGAAAGTCGATAGTTTTCTACAGTCTTTGATAAGGTGGGGTTTAGGAATATGGGAGTAGTGTCTTAAGATGGTGGTAGGGAGATGATCGCTGAGGGAGTCAGGTAAGGTGGTGGGATTGTGGTATTGGTGGGGGGAATTGGTAAGGATCCAGTCTATGATGGAGCTGGAAGCGGAATTTTTATGGAAGCGAGTGGGAGATGTTATAAGTTGGTGGAAGCAGTGTAGATGGATACTGAGTTGGGGGGAGTCAGTTGTGAGTTTGGACCAATCAATGTTGACATCACCAAGGATAAGTGTCTCATTTGGTATGTTGTGGGAGAACCAGGATAGGATGTTTTCAAGAATGGGCAGATTGTTACCAGGAGGAAGGTAGGGAGAGGCAATTGCATGTTTTTGTGGGGATTCAGATGGCAGTTAAGGACGATGATTTTAGCTGGGAGAAAGTCAGGAATTGGGGAAGGGTATGGTGAGAGGTTAAGAATGTTTGAGTAGAGGATGGCCACGCCACCACCTTTTATTACAGGTCTATCAGATCGGAAGATATTATAACCTGGTGGGAGTATTTCACTATTTGGATGTGTGGCTTGAGCCAGGTTTCAGATAGGGGGAAGGTGTGAGGGGTGTTGAGAGCTATCCATTAGTGCAGCTCAGTGACTTTATTTGCTAGACTCTGAATATTCAATGAGTAAATAGTTAAGTATTTGGATGGAGATGATTGTTGTGACTGAGGTTGGTGACTGTTAGAGGAGTAAGATGGGGGCAGTGCAGAGGTAGTTTTGGGGAGAGAAGAGGGGCCAGGTTTGGGATGGATGTCTCCAGAACAAAGTAGGTTTTTAGTGAGGAGAGTGTGTGTAGTAGATGCTAGATGGAGTTTGTATAGTTTTGACTTAGCTTTGTGGGAAGGTTTAAAAACCTGTATTATGGATAGTTTATACAGACTTGAGGTAGAGGTAGTAAAGAGATTAGGGGAGATAGTAAAAGATGAAGTAGTTGGATATATGTTGTATGAGTGAGAAGTTGGTGAACATAGGAGTGGGTCAGAGAGATTGGAGTGGTAAGAGGTGGAGATAGAGAGAATAAGGAGTGTGTAGAAGATGTTAGAAAATAATACATGGAATAAAATATGGTTAATGGTCAATGTTATGGGATAATCTCAATATGGACATTGGACTGGTTGTAACTTCTACAGGCATTTTAACATACAAGCAATGCTCTACTTAATTTTATTTAAACATGAAAAGCACAGGAAACCTATAGAAAATTTAGAAGCAGGTGGCAAATGTTATTCCAAGTGGTTAGTTACTCATTTTGCTAATTCATTAACATTTAGAATTGCAGAATTTATAGTCTATCTGTTAGTATGCTATTTTGTTTTCATGACGTCTCCAAATCAGTCTGATAAAATTAATGGTATACACCAACCTGCTTTATCTTTGTATTTAAGAAATCTGGTTATAAAGTTGCATAATTCTAGCACACTTATGTCTCAGTTTAGAGCTCTACAATATTCTTTTTTTTTGCTGAAGTTTTTTCATCTCAGTGATTTCTTTCTTAAGTGGAAATAGAGTGTGAGTTTTTGTTGCTTGCAACAGCAGCTGATATTGTTTGACTTTGAATCTACCAGACTTGTGCTGGAACATCAAACTAGTGATATCAGAGAGGTAAAGATCTGGACTTCTTTGTTCAGTTTGCTGATGACTAAAATTAAGATTCTTTTTTCTGTTAATGCTTTTTCTTTTGTAATAGACTCCATCCTGCACAACAGACACTACTAACAAAACAGTCAATGATTACTTCATTGCAGAGTCAATTGTAATAGATTTTAATGGGTACTGTTATCAAAGAACTGAACTCTCTGAAGTCGTAGACATTATTATTACAAGTACTTTGACAAGAAGTTAGAGGGGGAGGAAATGGTTCTGGTGGGATCACTGCAGGACAACTTAATAAAGTTGCTGCTGCACTTAATTGTTCAGATATTTTTGTGTATTCAGCCCAGTCATAACACAACATGACATTATTTCCAAGTGTCAGAAACTGTACACAAAAACACCCACACATTTTGTTATTCAGACATGGAACGGAAAAGTAACCATTTGATAGAAGAATAGCTTATTTTTTCTCTTTTACATTATTTTGAGCAAAGCTCTCCTCCCAATCAATTTATTTTATTCCATTGCTTGCTGTAAAGTGAGGATACATGTGTTTGATGTGTTTTTCTCCTTTAGAAGTGAGTTTGAAGTAACTGCAGAGAGAAACTGCAAGAGCCCAATTAAGGCAGCCCTCAAAGTGTGTGTGTCTGTGTGTGTGTGTGTGTGTGTGTGTGTGTGTGTGTGTGTGTGTGTGTGTGTGTGTGTGTGTGTGTGTTGTGTGTATATAGGGTAATATTTGTTTCAGTACAGAAACATATGATAATACAATCCAAACAGATACACAATATATACTGTTTTGGTAGTCTGATTATGAGTTTTTAATCCACAGTACAACAGATCAAGATATTTAAATCAAGGTAGAAATGCAAACATTATTTAGGCATCTAGTGGAAACATAACTATATGCAATTAAGGAATAATTGTCTGTTATTTTACAATATGCACTTTTTCAGTGTGTGTGTTATATACACCTGCAAATATCACAACACTGTTTCAGGATCTGTAATATGTGAAGGGCATCCCTGATTGCGGATACATGGAAACAATCTTTTTCAGGTTATCTTCTCCTGAAGAATTGTGAAGTATCTTTTAATGGCTTAAAATATATCTTGCACAGTGTTGAAATGTAACATGGCACCTGACAGACTCAGTTAAATCAACTTATTAAATGTCTGTTGTGTGTCACATGTCACAATCACTATATTGTACTGTTGGGTCATTTGCAAGCAGGGATAGAAACCACGTTACATGGGGAAGTGAAGACATCTGGTATTACTATCAACTATTCTCTGTTTTTTGTGTGTGTGTCATCTCGGAATTAATGTAATTCTATTTTCATTTATTAAGTTTAAAGAAAAATTTGGAGTCTCTCAAAGAGTTGTGGAGCATCTGGTGATTTCATCAGCAGGCGTTGCTAGGCATGTGGTCTTTTGGTAGTCAGGCTTTAACAAACTGGTTCCCCACTATATGTCATATGATAAGTTGTCTTGTAACCAATAAAACTCTTAACAGTATATTAAATCACAATCTAATGATACAGCATTTCACAACAGAGAAATCAACAAAACAAGACCACAAAATTGTAACTATTTGTGGGAAAAGGACAGAGGAAGCTGTGATTCTGGTAAAACCTGAAAAATTCTGACTTTTATTAATGAGGATGTAACTGTCTGAGTACTTAATTCATTTTCCTAATCTGTATATGATTTTGTATATGCTTAATTCATTCACAGCACAACACACGACTATTTTATTTATATGAGAGACTACAGAAAATCATACATTGTATTGCTTAGATAAACAGAAGAAATATAGCTAATTGTTAGATCAGTGTGTTCTTTTTCAACATGTGGCCATTGCCATGAAAATCCATTGCACTATTAGTAACTAACTTACATGACTACTAACAGTAAAATAAGGAAATGTATTTTTTTTAATTGTGAAGTCAAGAGTGAGAAACTCCCCTTTATAACTGTAAGACAGGAAGGTGTGTGTGTGTGTGTGTGTGTGTGTGTGTGTGTGTGTGTGTGTGTGTAAACGTTGGCCTCAGTTACTGATGGGAGGAATGATATTGCGTAATGTATAAACACAGGGCAGAAACTTACTAAAAACTTTTTACCAGGCTTGCCTATGAGTCTCTGTTTCTGATACAATCCCCCAAACACCAAGACAGGTCTAACCGCTAAAGTCATTCAAACTACAGCTAAAGGCTCACTTACTCAATTTCTGGTTCTGCGATGTGCTGCACCAGATAGGACATCACTTTCCATCATCATCCTTACTCAGCTCTCATCATATCAAATTTAACATGAATAACCTTGATGTAACACTCCCTTCCCCCTTAAATTAGTCTATTAACCAACAGATTACCCTATATATGCCAGTTAGTCTTCCTAGCTGACAGGTTTCTGCATTCAGGAAATGAAAGAAAAACTGTCCTACTTTCTACCTCTTTTTTAATCGTTTTTAACTGGCTGTGAACTAATTACTCTCTGTTATTATTTGGCCTGAGGCTCTCTAACCCAACAATGGTCAGGCCCCCCACCCCAGTAATTTAACATTTGCTACCATAAATGTCAGAAACATAAGAAATAAAACTGCTGAACTACAAACCTGGACTTACCAACAAACCAAAATTACACCTTCCAGCTCTATCATCATCCATAATGACTACATAAAGAGGAAGGGTGATGGTATTGCTTTAATATTTCCCAACTACCACCACATTTCCCCTTACAACAAACCAGTACCAAATTGAATTCAGCAGAGCTTATTATTTTCCCGAAAATAAACAATTATAAACAAATAAGTATTACTGTCCTTTACATCCCTCCTAGCAATAATACAGCTATATTGGAAGATATCCTACATTAGATATCCATAACAATTCTAAATAATAATATTACTAGGTGATGTGAATGTTAATTGGTTGCACATAAACTCTAACTCCCCTATATCTACTGTGAACTTATTTGGTTTCATCAAATAATTAATAGCCCCACACATCATAGCAAGACATCAGATTCCCTATTAGACTGGATTAGATTGGATTCTAGTACTGGACCTTAGCAAATAAACCACCTCAGGTACAATGTCAGACTCTCTAAATGATCATTCCCAATGTATAAAACCAGACATTTCACACATCCGTATAAACATCATGTCTACAAAACAACATTCAGCCTTTCCAAATTTAGCCCAGGAAATGTTCATTACTACACTATTATCTATTAACTGTAACTTCCTAAAACACTTCCACTTAGATTATGCTGTACATAAATTCAGCACAACTTTCCTGAATATCCTTGCACCTCCTTGAGAGAAAAGACTAAATAATAAAATAATGCAATTTGGCTAACCAAAAAGTGTAGAATCCTAATGCAGAATGGAGAAAAAGTGTGGTGGGGGTACGCAAAAATATAAAACACCACACTGTCCTGAAAATTTTAAAATGTATCACAGTCCTACTAAAAAAACAAACTTATGAAGAAAAAAATTATACTAAAAAAACTTTCAAAATAATACTAAATACAACCCTAAAAAATTATGCATGACCTTTAAAGAAATCTTGCATCCTGGCCAGAAATTCAACCCTAATCCCTCTCCCAATAACTCATGACTTGAAACTGCAATACATACCTCTTAACTGTACCAAATTCCTTGGTATTTACCAGTTTTGAGGTTAAAATAATGGGGTGCCACGAATTCCTGAGTGGCCCCTATAATTTCCTATAATTTCACATTTTTTTTAATTTTGTTTAAATTTATTTCCCCGAAGTTGTTGCTGCTGACATCATAATGTGTTGGTGTAAGTGATGACGTCAGCTTCATGAAACAGCCAGTCGGAATTTTGGCTGAGGGCTCGCATGTCTGTATTGTGTGTTTACCTCCTCTATGTAAGTTCATACATTGTCGTACATTAGGAATACGATTTCTATTTACTAACTTTCTTCTAGACCAAAAATGCCAGAAAAAAAACCTGGACAGTTAGGCAGTTTGATGAGCGTTTATCTTGAATACAATCCTTAGCAAAAGTGAAAAGTATGATAAGTAATATCCTCACATTTGTTTAAAATGTACTGCTTTTTGGCAGCTGAAAACATCGTAACTCTATATAAGGTCACCTGCTGTAGTCAAACTGGTCACCCTGGTGCAGAGTATAACCATATACACCTGTGGTATGAAAATTGTGTCAGAGAGGTGGTGATAAGTAAAGACAAGGGCGACTGTCTGCTTTATTTTGGCACTTGTAGAAATCCAGTATTTATGTTTTAGATCTCCTACTCCTATTAAAATGGAAACTCTTTGAAATTAGGGAATATTGAAGAATGTTATCAGTGTTTTGTTGATAAAACTATAATTGTTTTTTAACTATAAGGCTTATGGGTGTGCTGTTAAGTAATGTCATGTACTGGGTATGGTTGAGAAGTAATCAGTAGTGTGCTAGAAAGGAATCGGGTCATATAGTTGGGATGTGCAGTTTTTCTTTACAGTTACAGAAACAGGTTGAGAATGGAAGCGCATTGTATTGTCGAGTGATTGAATGCTGGTGCAGTAAGATGATATATTATCTATCCTTTGGTGACTGAACTGCCTGTAGGTGTTTGTTTACATGTTGTAGTCATTGGGAGTGATGCAATGAGTCTATAGCTAATTGTTTTTACCTGTTTGTATTTACAGCTGCTCAATGCAATGAGTCTATAGGTAATTGTTTTTATCTGTTTGTATTTACAGCTGCTCTGTATAGTTATTGTGTCAGCTACATACTCTGCATACCTCTCAACTGTCCAGATTTTTGCCTAATATTTTTGGTCTGTGCCTCATAAAATTTGTGTTTTTCTGTCAGATAACTTGAGGATGGAATTCACTATATAATTAGATACATTTGAGTTACAGGCTTCATATGCTTCAAAAAATCCATGCTAACACAAATCCTGTTATTCTAGCTTTCTAAATTTATAACAACTATTTTTATAATCTATCCCTATTTTTTGGCCATTGTCCCCCTGTTATTTTAGGTGTTGTCCTGATTTCTTGGATTAAGAGGTTGAGAGGTAAGCTGTCTGATATAAAAGTGGACTGCTAATTACAAGTTGAAGCAGATGTGATAAACAGACCAAGGTTTTTTAAGATGCTAATGCAAACTGAATATAGACAGTATCTTAGTAATAGGAATTAGTAAGCTGGTGAAGTTGGTGAAATGTGTGGGGGTAGCTGGAATACTGACAGAAAGTAAGATAATGCTGGAGAACTGAGGTTTTTTTTTTTTACCGCAACTGACGCAGCAGTAAACTGCTTTTTTAATCATTATCTTTGTCAACACTTGTATAAATGGACATACAGATGTGATCGCTATAGGAAAGTAGGCATATAGGGAATAATAATTGATGAACAGGATGAGTGCATATAAGAACTAAGACAGAAACAGATACTTTGGAAGATATGTTGGGTTAAACATACTGGCAGACTGGGAAAAGAAAACGGACTGTTGGTAAAGGTAATGTTGCTAACTGTAGTTTTGTACATAGCAGATGTATAGCCATGTCCAAGAACTATGGATATACAGTTATACAACCACTAGGCTGTTTAAATGTCTATTTATATTCATATGCTACCTGCTAAAATCATTGCATTTGGTGCTGAATGGTATTAATATTTTTGCATTTAGCTGTGTGTCATTACTTGTGTTCATACATAGTCGTCGTACGTTATTGTGCAATACTGGAGCAGTTAATATCAGATCGGGGTTGTGGTAATATTTTGTCTGTTCTTCAATTCCTGTTTAAGTTGGTATCCCTTAATTCCAATGGAGTGGGTGGGGTTACTTAATTAGATATGCAAATTTTATGTTAATCAGCATGCAGATTTTTGGCCAGTTGTACTTACTTTTTATGGGCCTTTGTCCAGATTGTTGATGATTCCAGGTTGAGAGGTCTGCAATACAATTCAGCTCTTATTTTATAGGTAGCATAGCATCTCTAAACAAGGCTTCCCCCAACATCTAATCTTAACCCTTCCCAGTAGCCATGTATTACCACATCCACTTTCCCCTTCAAACCTGTGTCACATCCTACATGACACTCAAACCATGCTCTACCTTCAGCTTATGACCTTCTAAGTGAGTACCAAATAACAGCAGATAGCACTGCCTACCCTGTCTCAATCCTTATAAATAGATCAATCCAGGAATCCCACATTCGCTCTCTATAGAAAAAGTCACATATTATCCCTCTGCACAATGGAGGAAGCTCAATAGGTATTATTATTAACTATAGAAATCTTACCCCCTCTTCAAAAAACTTACAAAATGTATTCAAAAACAATTAATAAACTATATCCTGCAGAAAGAACTCCTATCTCCCACACAACATGGCTTATGTCCTTCCCACAGTACTAACACTGCACTTCTAACCTAAATAGTCAATAAAGCTACAGATAATGGCAAATTAGTCTCCTCCTTATTTCTAGGCTTGTCTAAAGCCTTTGACGCAGTTTGTCCCAGCAAACTTCTACTTCTGATATCCTCATTAGATCTCTTTCATCCCACCCTTCTGTGCTTCAAAACCTACCTATCCACTAGGTATCAGTCAGTAAAATGGCACTTTACCCTCTCTCCATACCTCTTAGTCACCACCAGTGACCCTCCTCTAACATTCTCACCAACACTTTCCAAACATCCATACAACAGGCCTCTGTAACAGGGTACACAGATGAATCCACGCTCATTTGCGCATCTGACCACATAGCACACCTCAAAACAATTACTTGGAACATTTAACAGCAACTGAAACATGGCTTTGTAAGTCACAACTCATGCTCAAACCTCCCCCAAAAAACAAACTACTACTTTTTTCTTCAAAATCCCTCTCTCATGAAAAAACAAAATTTATAGCCCTCTTTCTTCATAATACAACCACAGAAGACATTTCTCAAGCAAATTATTAGGGGTAATAGTGGAGGATAATCTTAAATTTGACATGCAGAAAAAAAACTAAAGATGCTTGGTGGCTAAGGTGGCTAACTAAAAGCAGCACATTCCCTTTGCTCTGCTTCAGACAGTTCTTCCTGACAGGAATATATTGTCAATTTCATCAGAATTCTACCCAAAGTAACATATTAGCAAATTAGAATATATGAGGATTAATCTAGTATAAAAATCTACAAATATTTCCAATTTTTTTCCTGTCACTTCACTAAAGAAAACTTCATAAATAAAGATGAGTCACTCAAAGTATGTGATACAAGAGAGCTGCATAAAAAATGAATTACAATCACTTATTTCTTCCATCCACGACCCAGTCATAAAATCTGACAAACAGAGCTAATGAATAAAATGATAAAAAAACACAAATAGCAGATCTGATGGAATCTGTTACAGAGATAAATGCCAGATTATCAGGAGGAGAAGAGAGTATCAACTTCATTTTCCAACAAAATAACAAACTATTACAACTATGAAAACTATAAGGGCCAGTTACTCCTGGCAACTTCTAAAACAAAAAAATAGTAACGCAAAAAAAAGTCAAGATCTAGGGGTTCATTTTAAAAATGGTCATACAATTTTATTAAATGAAAATAAATAAATAAATAAATGGATTGAGTGTTTTTGTCCTTAGTGCAAACAGAAATTCGTCAGATTCATATCACACGTCAGAAATCTTTTTTATAATCTTTTTATAATAAAAAACACACATACTTAATTGATTAAATTGAACAATGGGATTTAAAAACATCTATAAAAATCATATACTTAATAAATAGCTTAAAACGATCCCATAAAAACTGTCATTTTAAAACATAAAAGTCTGTATGACAATACTTGACTAAACCAATGTTGTATATGCAATAAAGTGCATTAAAACATTATAGCTCTCTCATTTAAAACAGGTTGAATAGACACATTTTCATTTAGTCCAGGGTAAACAGTAGCTTGCAACTTTAACTGCCATTCAAGCTCTTTGTTTTCTAAGGACATCTTCCTCTCTCAACCTCTGGTGTTGGGGGGAACCATGTCAGTAATACTGGGCAAATCATAGCATGTTTAACAGAACATTGCTCTCTTTTTTCTTCTTAATATCATACAAATGCTTGTATATACATTTCTGTAAAGTCCTTTCTGTTTTACCAATATAATAACTTGAGCAACCCACACAAATAGCCATAAAACCACCCAATTACTAGAGCAATTCCCTTTAATAAAAGATACCTTGGAATGTGCCCTATTATTTAAAGTACTATCCTTCTCATAAATATAAAAACACTGTTGACACATTCCACATTATGTTGCATGCTGAGTGCAGCCAGTCCCTTGTTTATGTCTAAAGCTTCCTTTATCCAAAAGACCCTTAAAGTTCTTCCCTGTCGTATACGTAAATACTGGTACAAGGCCAATCATTTCAGAATTTCAAGGGTTAGTTTTAAAAATGCTCCAGTTGTTTTGTTAAAATGTTTCTAATCTTGGTTGTCTGCCAGCTGTACTTTAAAACCATTAATACTGTTACTTTCCTCTGAGGCCCTTTCTCACATATAATTATTGATTAACCCTATACCTAAGAGCGGTTTGTATTATTCCCCCACTCTGACTGAGCATATTATCTAATAATATTGACCAATTCTGTTTCTAAATCCCCTATATGTAACATCATTCTAGCTAATCTGAAACATTGTCCGTTAAGACTTTTTTATGGCGTAAAAGATGTTGATAAAATCCAAATAAGAATTACTAAATGTAGCCGTCCTATAAATTTTGGATTTAAACCCATTTCCAGTATGTATTATGTAGATATCCAAATAATTGACTGCATTTTTATGAAAAGTAGAAGTAAATTCAAAACATCGGGAAGCAGCGTTAAGTAATTCCACAAATTTATGATTTTCTGTTCCTTTCCATAAAATAAAGACACCACCTAAAATCTAACAAAGAGCCAAATGTTGGAAAAAAGGAAACTTAAAAACAACTTGGCTTTCCCATTGTGATAACCCAAAATTAGCTAATATTAGCAAGCAATATTAGCAATTAGCAAGAGGGTCCCATAGCCACCCCTCTACTTTGTTTAAAAAATTCCCCCTCAAAAAAATAAAATTATTATCCAATACTAGGGCCATTATTTCACAAATTATCCATTTTGCATGGGAAAATTTCAAATACTGATACAAATGGTCTCGGAAATATTCTATACCTTCTTTCCTAGGGATAACTATAAAGAGGTCATTAATATCTGTAGTAAGAAAAATTAGATCCCTGGACCAAATGTCTTGTTTTAATCTCCCTAGGAAGTTTCAAGAATCTAGGAGAAGATCTGGGATTTCCCTATAAACTGATTTAAGCCATCTATCAATACAAAAAGTGTATAGGTCTTGGAACCTCTTGCCG
The DNA here is from genome assembly GCF_019279795.1 of Protopterus annectens. Lineage (NCBI taxonomy): Eukaryota > Metazoa > Chordata > Ceratodontiformes > Protopteridae > Protopterus > Protopterus annectens. Next base: position 351,439,267 of record NC_056743.1, on the reverse strand, counting down.
CTACTACTGGTCTAAAATGTGGCTTCCTAATATTTTAATGTACTTTAGGGATTCTAAAACATGCTGGAAGTATTAGGTTGTCAATTTTCAAAGCTGTATAAATTTCTTTGGAAATTCTTTGTTCAATTAAATATTCTTCAAGAAGGGAATCAATTCTTTGATAGGCTATATGGATCTAATTTCTGGAAAACAATAGATACGTATCTGTTTCATGAAGTAATTTAAGCATAGCCCCCGAATAATCTAGAAAAAGGACTGTGCCCTCTCCTTTATCAGATTTCATGATCCAGACTGTATTGTCTTGTCTTAAACCAAATAAAAGTTCCCTTTCCTTGCTATTTAAATTGTTATAATACATTTTCTTCTTACTATTATTAAGTGTACACATTTCTTCTGTAACTGCTTTTTCAAATATTTGCAAGGTGGGAATAAGTTGTGGGTTTAAACACACTTTTTTCTTAAAATCACTCTCAAACTTATCCATACCTTCCTTATCCTTGAAAAAATTGCCAAGTTTAATTTCCTTAAAAAAAATTTCAATTAAATAAAAGTATCAACAGCATCAAAACTGGTAGATGAAAAAAAAAACTTAAAACCTTTTTGAAATAAAGTAAAGTGCTCTTTTGTCACCTCCATATCTGTATAATTATAAATATGATTCCCTTGACAAGAAAACATTATACCATCCATTGCTGTAATATCTAGCTCTTCAGAACCTACAATCTCTACCTGGGAGAAACTACTAAAACAGATAGATGACTTAGAAAACAGAGCAAGGAGAAACAGCATAATAAAAAGAATATATGGAATCCCAGAAAAAATGGAAGGAAGCAACATAACCTTTTTAACATCCTGGATTTAAAAGGTTTTAAACCTACCAGAAGCATTGTCCTTTGTAATTGAAATGGCACACAAATACATAGTGACTGTTCCCACAAACAGAAAAAATATACAACTGAGATCAGTCATAGTCAAATTCTTATAAACATGGGACAAAGATTTAGTTTTAAAAACACCATAGTTTGCTGCACCTTTAAAAATTAAAAATGCATACATCAGCTTTGATAACGACTATTCTTTAGTAATAAAGAAAATGAAATTCTGCAGAGACTCTTTTTACCTAAAGGAACCAAAACGTTTGACAAGTTGTAAAATGTACATTCCTATGTCCAAAAAAAATCCACTTCTGAAGATATGGATACCAACATATCATTAGAGACAAGCAACTAAAACTAAACACCAACTAACCCTTAAATACCAGTCTGTCAAAGAAAATAAAAAGTCTAGAGATAAATAAATCTTTTATCAACAATGTAAATCAATTAATGTAAGTGATGATGCTTTAACATTCTCAAAGAAAGTCAACTAAACATAACTCATTTCATTTTTTAAAAAAATGAAAATAAGCTATAACAGTATTATACAGTTCTTCTACTTCTTCTTTCGGCTTTTCCCGGTTAGGGGTCACCACAGTGGATCAGCTATCTGCTCATAATTGGCAGTGGAGTTTTATGATGTTGAGTTGCCAGCCTGGCGCCCAACCTTCCACAGAAGGCACACACATGCACGCACGCCTAGGGCCAATTTAGTGTGTCTTATTGAGATAACTATCAAATCAAATTAGTTTCATTGCTTGCTTTTGAATGTTTCCATATACATAATAGTACATATAAAACAGGTTTAATAGTAAAGCTAAGTGGGATACTATCATTTTATTACAGAAATGGGGATTTTGTGCTAATATGCTGAGTAATATAGTTATACACATGGTCATGTGTTTTTCCTTATTTAAAATTCTTTTTAGTATCATTTTAACTACAGGTCATTTAAAATATTAGAAAGGTTAAAAGTAGTAATTAAATGTTATGTTCTTCATAAATATGTTTAATTTAAATTTCACAACACATTTCATATGTTTTTTGCTTAGAGTAACAATGAATATTAATAAATGGTTTCTCGGTTAATTCACGGCTTTTAGAACACATCTGTGAGCTGTTTGAGTTAAAACATTTTCTTTCTAGTACTTTCAGTGCTTCTGAGAGGCATTTTATGCAGAGCTCAAGCTTCTACAACTTCAAAGAGTACTCCATCTTTACTGGAAAATGCTCGTACATCAAAAAGAAAGTCTGGTACAACCTTTGACCTCCAGGAAGTAGGAAATGCACAGAAAAGGACTTAAAAATCAAAACAAACCGTTTTAAATGTTTTTATTTATTCATTTAATTTTACATTTGTTGACCGGGAGTGTCCAACTGAGCTAAAGCCCTTTTTCAGCGGAGGCCTGGGGAGAAAAGCTCCAATACAGAAATCAATTTAATAACAGTTTTTACACTCATAGCAATACACAAAAGGTTACCATTCCAGTAAAGTAGTTGGCAAGATTAAACAATACAAATCAAAAAGATAAAACGTGCAACACACAGGAAGTTAATTTTTTTTGTTTCAGTAGGTTGGGCTAACAAGATTAAACAGAGTATAGAAAATACTTTAGGAGATTGTCTTAGGAAGTAAAGGGAGTAAGTTATTATGTTAGGTGGTGAGTAATTGTTATACATTTCAGACAGTTGGTTGTGGTCAAGGTGGTTGTGAACAGTGGCAGGTCCAGTGGTTGTGAACAGTGGCAGGTCCAGTGTTTTTTAAAGTAGTCTTTGGTAGCTAATTTAAATTGTTTGGGGTGAGTAAGGTTCCTTATTTTTAGTGGGAGTTTGTTCCATGCAACAGAGGAATGATAGTTATATAGATTACAGCCTGCCTTGGAACTGGGTTTATGAACCTTTAACAGATCTTGGGTTGCACTTTGGAGATGCCTGGTAGGGCAATAGTTAAAGATAAGAGGTGCTAGAGCAGGACAGAAGGATGGTTGATATAGAATGGAATGAATGCTTTGCAGCTGAGATTGAAGAAGCAGGTGAGGTAGTTCTAGCCAGTTTAGGCATTTTAGGGAGAGACAGTGGTGAGATTTATATGTTTGTTGAGCAGCAAATCTTGCTATCTTGTGATAGGTTGATTCCAGTTTGGTAAGTAGAGATGTGTTTAGATAAGTGAGTATTTGGGAACAGTAAGTTAAACATGGCAGAAGGTATGCATGAGTAAGAGTAATTCTAGCTTCTGTTGTGAGGAATGTGTTGTTCCTGTACAGGAGTCCTAGCTTCTAATGTTTTTTTTTTGATACAGCTGTAAATGTGTAAATCAAATTTTAGTTGATCGTCAATGGTAATGCCAAGTAGTTTTGTGCTTGATTCAACTTTCATGGGAATATATTGTTTAGGGACAATGTGGAAATGGATGTTTTGATGTGGTTACTAGTTTTAGGGAGAAAACATAGCATTTTTGTTTTTGTAGGGTTAAGAATGAGCTGATTATTTGTGAGCCATGCTTCTACTGAGTTAAGGGAAGCCTGAGTAGTTGAAAGCAGTTCAGAAGGTGAATTTGCAATAGTGATGACTGTAGAGTCATCTGCATATTGGACTATATTTGACTGGGGACAAGAGGAGTAAAGTGTATTGGTGAATCTATTAAAGAGTAGTAGTCCAAGAATGGATCCTTGTGGGACACCTGTACTAACAGGAAGGGGGGTAGATAGTACACTGTCCTATCTCACTGACTGCAGTCTGTCAGAGATAGCTAGAGAACCATGCAACTGTATCTGGGGAGAAGTTAAGGTTAATGAGTTTCTTAAGTAGCAGAGAGTGAGAGACTGTGTTGAAAGCTTTTGAGAGTTCAAGAAATAGGCAAGATATGAGTTTATAATTGTCTTTGGCTTGGGTAATGGCATTTAGAAAGGATAGTAGAGCTGTGGTGGTACTATGCTTGGGGCGAAAGCCATGTTGTGTGGGAGTGAGCACGTTTTCCTGTAAGAGGTAGGGCATAACTTGCTTGTGTACACACTTTTCTAGGACTTTAGAGAGAGGGGAGAGGATAGCAATTGGTCTGAAGTTAGCAATTTCTATGGAGTTACCTTCTTTATGAATAGGAAGAGTGTAAAATTGTTTCCAGACAGATGGAACTGTTGATTCAGAGATTGAGCGATTTATTAGGATAGATACAGGGATAGCAAGGGAGTGTGCAGCAGTATGGAGAAAATATGAAGGGATGTTATCTGCAGATACAGAGCATGGTTTGAGTTGAGAGAGAAGAGTTTTGATATAGTAAGTGGAGACAGGTTTGAGTGAGAAGGGGTTTAATGAGTTGATAGTTGAGTGGGTTTAAGGGGGTTGAGAGTGTTACTGTAACTGCTAGAATATCGTAAATAATAATAATATTGTAAATCTTTGTTACTTAAGAAACTAACTGAACTAAATTTCTCTACTGACACTGTAGCATGGTTCTCTAGCTACCTCACTGACAGGCTTCAATCTTTCAGATTGTACTCTGCACTATCTTCTCCTCTTTCAGTAAAAATGGGTGCTCCCCAAGGATCCATTCTTGGCCTGCTACGTTTTTGTTTCTTTACCAACTTACTTTATTCATCCTGTCCACATTCCTCCATTGTCCAATACGCTGATGACCCCACAGTCATAACCATAGCTAAATCCCCCCCTCTGAACTTCTACCTGCCACCCAATCTTCCTTTAATTCAATTGAGACATGGCTCTCCAACAATCAGCTCATCCTTAACCAAAAAAACAAACAAAACAAAACTGCTACTCTTTCTCCATAAAACAGCCCACTATATCAAAACTTCCTTTTCTATAATGTCTCTAAACAATACCCCTATTTTAATAGAATCAAGTACAACACTCCTAGGTGTTACCATTGATGACCAACTGAAATTCAACCATCACGTTAATAATTGCATCAAGCAAACTCATCAGAAACTAGGACTCCTATATAGAAACAAAAAAATTCTCTCCCAAGAAGCTAGAGTCACACTTACACATGCTTACCTTCCACCATACTTAACATATTGCCCCCCAAATCCTTACTAATCTAAACTCTTCTCTACTATCAAAGCTTGAGTCAACATACTGCAATATTGCTAGAATTGCAGCTCAACAAATCTATAAATCCCACCACTGTCTATCGCTGAAACACTTAAACTGGCTAGAACTACCCCACCTACTTCAGCTCACACAGCTCCAAATCGTACACTCAATTTTGTATCAGCCGGCCTAGTGTCCTGCCTTGTCTTCTCTAATCTCTAGCTACTCCCCAACTAGAAATCTCAGGAGTTCATCCCTTGATCTATTATATATTTATAAACCCAAATCTAAATCAGGTGAAAACATATACAGTTACTACCCTTCTATAGGATGGAACAAGCTCCCTTTTGAAATCAGAAATCTGAAAAATCCAAACAATTTAAGTTGGCCATAAAAGAACATTACAAACAGCAATGGATCTGCCATTGCTCTCACTCTCCCTGACTACAACCATTCAACTAACATACTTCCTTCTACCACCCACTGCTGTGTTCTTATCTACAGTCCTCTACTTCCTTCCTGCCTTCTATTCATCTCTACAATTTCCTTTATCCTGCTTCTTCCTTCACCCTCCTTCCTATCTATACACCTCCTATCTCCTCTTCTTCTCTGAAATGTTTACTGTTTAAGTTCTTTAAACAATTGCCTTACTCTGTTGTTGTTTTTCTTTACTTTTTAATGTCCAAACAGACAGTGCCTAGTCTAGAATTACCATATTTAAGTTTTTTTCATATTGAAACTTGAATGTATAACTTTAATTTTAGCTTTGTTAATGTTAAAATAGTTATTGTTTAATCTTTTATACCAGTTTGTATAACATTTAGCTTATTTTTATTGTATTATGGAGCTTTTCTCTCTGGGACTCTGCTGAAAAAGGGCGCTGGCTCAGTCAGACATTCCCGGTCAAGAAATGTAAAATAAATTAAATAATGCTGATTTTATTATAGATAAATGCCAACTTAAACCTTTTAATTGACCTTGTGTTAAAATGAATAATAAGGGGAACCTCTATAAGGTAACACATAGGACATATTTTAATGTAACACCTTCTGTAGTTTTTTGCCATTTCCTTCAGTTATAGTACTAACGTTGCTTCTAATATCTTTTTTCTTTAAAAAAGTAAACCTGAAATGGTAAGCAAAGTGTCACTAACAGCAATATTTTTAATGTATGTGACAGCCACATAATATTCCAAAAAAAAAAAAAAACGCTCATAGACCTAATAACACAAAACAGTGGTAAATCTGCTAAAGATGCAATTAAACAGAATGGCAGCATTCAAACATTCCATTAATAGTAGTCAATTTCTAAATTTAATATATTATAAAGTTGATTTTATAAAATAGTATTGCAAATATATTGGATACAGACAATGTGATAGCACTATATTTAAACCAACATAAGCCATACACGTGCATTATAATTTAATAGGTCATATTGTATGTTCTGTTAGGTTAAATTTTCTTAATATATATAAAATGTGTTCTACTTTCATACAGTAAAGAGATACATTAGTGCTTATTCGATTGGTAGTTACCACCTTATCCATGAATGAAATTTTCTTATACAGTCAGCCTATCACTTAATATTTATCTGTCTAGGCAAAATATTCTTCTTTATTCACATATATTTGTTCAGTGCTTAGATGTTTATTTGATAGAAATAGAAGCAAAATACTGTTCATTCTTGACATGGAATGGAAAATTCATCGAGCCTAGAATGTTCCATGTTCATGGGTCTAAATGTTCATTATTCTATGTTTTTTTTTTCTTGTCCATAACAAATACTTATATTATATTCATATTCATCATTCAGTATTCAAAAGAAACAGACTCTGAATATTATACACTAAACAATGTCCATTGTAAAGTGATTTCCTTGAATGTCAATGGATTGAACAATCCGATAAAGAGATGTAGTCTAAATAAATACGTAACACTACACAAATCTGATATTGTTTTCCTAAAAGAAACAGATTTAGTACTTGAAGATGTTAATAGACTCCAATTAAAAGATTATACTCTTTTAGTGGGATGTCAGTTCAAATCTAAAAGAAGAGGTATTTTAACATGATGGAGGAAAAACATTAGGAACACCTAAAATTATAGACACATACTCATATGTAAATGGAATGTTGGGCATCGTAGTAATACAATTAGAGAAAAAATCTTACACTCTCAAATGCATACCGCATACCAGGTATTGGTGTGAATACTGTTAAAACAACACCTAGACATTATCACAACATACACAAAAGGTAAATTAGTATTTGCTGGAGACTAATTGTATATTATCTATCAATGAAACTACATATAATAAAATAAAAAAAATATCAGTAGCATAACACTTGAATAATTATATAAATTCTTTGAATCTGAGAGATACAGCTAACCTAAAACTACCAAATTCTTTGAAATTCACACATTATTCATATAGATTTGGAACTCAAATGAATATAGACAAAGGTCTAGTCTCAAATTCAATATATTCTAAGATAAAGGAGGCATCGATTTCTCATGTCCACTGTCTGACCACAACGCAGTAATGTTTAATTTATCAATAAGCTGAAACAACCTAATTCATTGTCAAAGAATACATGCTTATATTATGAAACTAAAAGTCTTTCAGGAATGGTTCTTAAAAGAAACAAATGAAATCATAGTCTAACAATAATGGAGCAGTTTATGATTCTATTCTATTCTTTGAGACACACTGAAAGTAGTTTAATATGGCAAGTATATAGCAAAAAGGAAGGAAGGGGATAAGAAATTAACAACCTCCAAATGGAAACTGGCAAATTATAACTGAATATAAAAGCTAATGATATAAATGCAAATACTCCGATAGAGAATCTAAACAAAAATATACAGATATACTTCAACACAAGATTTTATTAACTTAGAGAAAATTAAACTACTATCCTACACAATAAAGCCCAAAACGTAGAGAAAATAGCAATTACATCAAACTGCATGAATAGTAACCACATTAAGGAAATTATTTATAAAGATAGAGATTTATATAACATATATATATATATATATATATATATTGAATATAACTTTTCTAATTCATAAAACTAGTTACCTCAATATCTTATGTAAATATAGGCTCTTTCATATCTAGTGGCTTAAAAATTTTAAAAGGAACAAGTATGCCCACTATCCCCTTTATTATTTGCATTTGCAATAGAACCTTTCACTAACTTCATCAGAAACAATATAAATATAAAAGGTTATAAATTAAACGAAAATCTTTCCCCTAAAATTCAGTTGTTTGATTATATTTTAATCACTAATGGAAATGTTGAAACATCTCTAAAACATTTAATACAATCTGTGGACTTCTTTGAAAAACTATTAGGTCTAAAATTCAATCAAAATAAAACAAAGACATTGCTAATAAACAAACAGATAATAGATAGGTTGACTACATTTAAAAACTTAAACTAGAGAAATTCTTAAATATTTAGGAATAATAATTGAATTAACCTATAAACAATCAATAACAACTAATTATCAGCAAATAATCAGTACTATAACAAAAATAACAGAGACATGGGACAAATTATTCTTCACTTTTGAGGACAGGCTAACTCTAATTAAAATGATAGTATTACTGAAGATATATATACATATATATACATCAGCCAATAATTCATACTCCCACCCCACCCCAATCAAAAGCAATTATAAAAAAGTTGAACTCTATTTTAATAAAGTTCTTGTGGCACCCCAAAAAATCATAGAATCTCCCAACATTGGCACACTTTATGTTGGGAAGTGGGAGGTGTAGCTTTTCCTAACTGTTTTTTTTTTTTTTTGATTGGATAATTGGGCTGGTTTCTGTTTCTCTGCCTTTAATAGCCAGTGTTTTAAATCAGATATACTTGTTTGCTCAAGCTGTTGTAAGCTGCAGAGACTGGCCTACTGCCCTGCTGTGATATTTGAAAAAGATAAGTGTTTCTTTTCAATTGTCTTCTGCAGTTGTGTTTAATACATAGCTCTGTAATCTGTACAACTGTTTTTTGTTGTGTGATAGAGCCGAATATCTGTTACTGTTGTGTCCCTTTCAGCTTGCAGTAAAATTGTCTAGAGAGGGCTAGCTGTTTTCTTTGTGAGAGAAAGTAATCAGATTGGACTAATCTAGCTAAGGACATTCCTGCAAAACTATTTTTTTTATTGGATAATTGGCCTGGTTTCTGTTTCTCTGCCTTTAATAGCCAGTGTTTTAAATCAGATATACTTGTTTTCTCAAGCTGTTGTAAGCTGCAGAGAGACTGACCTACTGCCCTGCTGTGATATTTGAAAAATATAAGTGTTTCTTTTCAATTGTCTTCTGCAGTTGTGTTTAATACATAGCTCTGTAATCTGTACAACTGACTAACACCCACCACCCAGTTATAGTTGTGGTTTTAAGTCTTGGTGGCTTTGAGTTGCCCACCTCTGGTATAAAGTTGATACTGGACACTCCTCCCAGTGACACTACATCAGCTCATTCTACTGTTTATAGTGAGAGCTAAGCAAAAGCCCGCCCCTTTAGTTTCTGAACCTTGAATTATCTCACTATTTCTCTCTCTTCACTTTCAACTATTAAAAAACTGTTCCTCTTTCTACTTCATTCTGCTGTTTTCCATATTTATTACTGCTTGTTGGTAGCCTCACTAAAGTGATGACAGTATTCTACTGAATCGCTGATTTATTAGTGCTGTCTGTTACTGTTGTGATTTGTGAGCTATTGTTTCAAAGCAATCTGATTAACTATATTTCATTGCTATCTACTGCATTTTATTACTGTTTAACTGCATTTTGTTGCTGTTTAACTGTCATTTTTCATACTGCAAGTGCTACTCTTAAGTTAACTGTTTTTTCTGGGGAAAAAAGTTCTGGGCTTGTTTTCTACCTTTTCTTGTTGCTAGAGTAGTCCAAATACAGATTTGCAGTATCCAGGACTGTTTTGTAAGTTTCTGAGTTCCCCAGACCCTTTCTGTGTTAGAGGGAAGCCTTCCAGCTTATCACTGTGAGTAGTAAGCACTAGGTAGCCTATCTACCACAAGAGGAGTGGTTTTTGGCTCTTAAATTATAGTTTATTGGCTGTTTTGGAAATTTTTTTATATCCCTTTCAACTTTTTCTTATCTCTTGCACTTTAGCTTATTCACCAGCACTTCATCAGGCTTTTTCTAGCAATTATTGTAGCACACAAGTGCTATCAGCACTAGTTGTCCTGTAGGGAAACAGCTCCAGTACTTAGTAATGATGACCATATCTCCTGGTATGTCTAAAGGTCAGTTCTCTGTGCTTTCTCCTATTAACCTGGTGAACTTGAGCATTCTGAGGCAGTGTAGCAAATGCCTCATGTACACAGACATCCCTCTCCTCTTACCTCCCAACACTCAGACTTGTGAAGGATGCGCCTATATCTACAAATTGGAAGCCATGCACTCTCCAGCCAAGACCAGAATAGCTGGTCAAGAGGAGAAGGTCAACACCTGTACCACACCACACGGAACACATAGCCCTCCAGAACACCCATCACAGCCCTCACATAAAAACGCATACCACACTCCCAGCTTTGCAAAGGCTCTCAATAGAAATCTACCCAAACAGCAGAGACCTCCAAGACAGAAATGCACTCAACCACCACAACACAGCACAAACCACAAGACATATAGCTCACCTATACAGTGTGGCCCTCAACCTAAGCCCCTAAGGCAAAACAGCTTGCCCAATACAATAATCACAGGTGACTTAATAGTGAGGCACACGGATGTCCCACTCACTAGATTGAATAAGGAGAAGGTAACAGTCAGCTGTCTATCAGGTCCCAGAATCCGACACATAACACATGCACTCAAGTCACTCCACAAGTACAAGTATGACTCTGTCATTGTCCATGTGGGTGTGAATGACCTGAGATGCACCTCCCTGAACTACATGAAAAGAGACATGATGGAGCTCTCAGATTATGTGGCCCAGGCAGGTATGACACTAGCCCTGAGCAGCATCCTACCATCACCCAGAATGATACCACAGTACAAACAAAAAATAATTGACTTCAACAATTGGCTAAGTTTCTGGTGTCATTCTAAGGGGATCCAGTATCTGTCTGCTAGGGATGACATGACTGACAGACCTCAATGCTTTGCCAGAGATGGCCTGCATCTGTTACGCCTGGGTTTCCAGGTACTGACTAAGGCTCTTGTCACCCCTTTACTGCCTTTTTAGGTGGTGTACCAAAGACCAAATTACCACCATAACAGCTACAAATAAATGCAATCTAAGGGTCATGCTGCTCAATGCTAGAAGTCTAAATCTCAAGATGCACTTGCTTGAACCACTCCTCAAAATGGAGAACATCACCATTTGTGCTGTAATGGAGACCTGGTTTTAAGCAGCAGAAAGCACCCTTGCACTACTAGGCTATAACTCATTCCACACCTTTTGGCCCCAGAAGATGGACCGAAGCTCCAAAGGTGGTGGTGTCTCCATATTCTTAAAGGATATGCACACCTCCAGACTAGTAGCCCAGCATATCGCATCTGAGATACTCCAGGTACAACTAACATTGGGTAAGAAGGCAATTCAAGTCACAGCCTGCTATAGGTCCCCAACCATGTCCCAAGACTCTCACTCCACATTCCTAAGCACCCTGGAAACTATTAAGATACAACCCAACACTCTCATACTAGGTGACTTCAACTACCCCTCCATCAGCTGAGAAAGCTACTCATGCACCAATGCACTGGCTCAACGCTTCCTGGAATTCATTAATTCCAATGCCCTGGACTAACTCATTCTTACCCCCACTAGAGGAAGCAACATCCTTGACCTGGTTATTACTAACATAGGCAGCTGTTGCTCTACACCAATAGTCAATTAGTCCCTGGTTAGATTCGACCACAAACTAATCACCATGGAAATCCACATCTCACTCACACACCCCCGCAAAGGTATCCACCAAGAAAAACTTATCTAAAGCTGACAGTGGACTCCTTAAACAGAGGTGGCTAACTTCATGGCACCCATACCAATGGAAAACAGAGGAATGACTGCCGAATCATACACCAATGCACTGTACGAACACATACATAAATGCACGGAACTAGCCATACCCAACAGAACCAAGATGCTCTCATACAAAAAAAGGATGCCAGTCTGGTGGTCCCCTGCCATTAATAAACTGTACAACAGAAGGAAGAAACTGTTGCAGAAAAAGGTGACGTCCCAAGACTGGAAAAACGCCCTTATTTGCCTCAACAAAAAGTTGAGATCCCTCGTCAAAACCTCCAAAGCCAGCTATGAAGACAGAATTGCTGCAGACACTAAAAACAACCACAAAGCCTTCTATAGTTATATCAAGGATCTCCATAGCAATACCCAGAATTGCTCTGAGTTACTGCACAATGGTACCTGCTATACTGAGCCAACAGATATTGCCAACATACTGGCTGACAGTTTCACTGCCAATTTACCCCTTTCTCCCCCCCCCAAAGGACCAATCTCAATATCAAAAGAATGCCAGGCACCCAGCATTACTGCAGCACAGGTTAAAGCTGTATTGTCTAAGGCCAAGAATACAGCTTCCATGGGACCCATCAATATCCCTGGCTGTGTTCTACTTGAATCACAAACTGAACTGGCACCACATCTGTGTGCTCTGTTGCCTCACAGCCTCACCTCAGACTGTCCCTACTGAATAGTGTACATCCTTTTCCATAAATGAGGAGCGACTACAGACCCTGGAAATTATTGTCCCATTAGACTCATGAGTCTGATATGTAAGGCTATGGAGTGCATCATCAGGGACCTAATTAACAAGGATATAGGGAATCTCCAAACTCTAGATCCCACACAATTTGATTTTGTGAAAGGTAGATTATGCCTGCTCAACCTGGTTGACTTCTTTGAGTCAGTCACCAGAATTGTGGATGAGGGCAAGGCAGTTCATACAGCCTACCTCAATCTGGCCAAGGCCTTTGATACCATTCCTCACTCAGGAATTATTGATAAACTCACCAAACTAGGCATCAACCCCTATATCACTGGGTGGATTGTAAATTGGCTCACAGATAGAACCCACAGTGCAAAATTAGTGGACTCCAAGTCAGACTGCCGACCAGTCATGAGTGGAGTCCCACAGGGATCAGTCCTGGGACTTTTCTTATTTGGCATCTACTTCTCAGAAGTTCAGGCCAACACAGATGGACTCTGGCTGACCAAATTCACAGACAACTGCAAGCTGGGAGACATTATTAACTCCCAAGTGATGCAAACATCCTACAGAAAGACTGGGACCAATGACTGGTGTTGAAACCATGGCCTTAAGCTTAATGCCAAAAAATGCATCATCATCTCCTTTGGGAAAACTCAGTTCCCACTAATTACCACATTGATGGGAGCCCACTGAACACTGAAGGTGTTATAAGAGATCTGGAGACACAGGTTGACAGCAACCTCTCCTTCGACCACCACATTGCCACTGTGGTCAGAAAGTCCTTCTATGTGGCACATCTCATTACCAAGGTTTTTGCACTCAGCATCCAGGAAGAAAGAGGTCATCGAGTCTCTCTACACTTCCCTCATTAGACCACTCATAGAGTATAATGCCCCATTTGGCCTGTACCTCACTAGACACCTGCAACAGCTGGAGAGGCCACAAAAGTACTTCATGAAGAGGATCTTAGGCCTTAAACACATGTCCTACATAGACAGACTCAAAAAACTCCAGCTATTCTCTGTCTCATATCATCTACTAAGAGGTGATCTCTGCTTGACTTGCAAAGTCATGTCTGACCCAGCTCTGTTAGAAATGCTACATCTAAAGAAATCCCAATCCCTCCACACCACATGCTCCAGAGACCTCAACTTCAGTCGTAGCCAGTTATAGATAGCCCACCATGTCCCAAGATGCTCACTCTGCATTCCTTGAGACATTGGAAAATATAAAGGTCCTACTCAACACCATAATCTTGGGTGATTTCAACTACCCTGGTATAGACTGGGTGAACTACCAATGTTCCAACTCCTATGCTCAGCGCTTCATAGACTTTATAAATTCAAATGCCCTTGAACAACTAGTATGTTCCCCCACTAGAGGGGACAACATATTGGATTTAATCATCACAAATATGGGCGCCCACTGTACCACACCCATTATCACTCCCTCCTTGGTCAGATCTGACCACAAACTGATAACCCTGGACATCCTCACCCCTCCACATCCCCCAGTCAAAAAAAACAGTCAAAAACCTTTCCAAAGCAAACTTCAAACTACTTGCATCTGAAGTGGAAAACTTCACTATTCCCTTGCAGAAGGATAATGATATCTAGGATGCGGAATCCTACACCAAGGCACTCTATATGCATCTTCAGGATTGCGTGGACCGTGCTATCCCAAATAAAACCAAGACTCCTTCCTCAAGCAAGAAGAAACCAGTCTGGTGGACCCGGGCCATAAGCAAACTTTACAATAAAAGGAGGAGACTTGTACAAAAAAAGACCAAATCTCAAGTAGAAAAATCATCCCTGATCAGCATTAGTAAGAAATTGAGGGTCCTCATCACATCAACTAAAGCTAATTTTGAAAAGAAAGTTGCCAAGGATGTCAAGGATAACCATAAGGCCTTCTATGGCTACGTCAAAAACCTAAATGGCAGCACTCAGGACTGTTCTGAGCTAGTACAAAATGGAACAAAATACACTGACCCTTCTGACATTGCCAACATCTTGGCTGACAGGTTCAGTGCAAACCCCCCCCCCCTCACCACCTACAGGGTCTATTACCATTCCAGGGGATTGTGTAAGTCCAATTATTACTGATACATTGGTTAACAAGGCTCTATCTAAAGCTAAAAACACTGCCTCCATGGGACCAGATGGTGTCCCAGGTTGTGTCATACGCGAGCTCCAAAAGGAATTAACCCCGCATCTTAATACCTTGTTCAGTCTCAGCCTCTCCACAGGATATGTGCCCAGAGAATGGCGCATGGCAACGGTGGTCCCGCTACACAAAGGTGGGGCCACAACTGACCCTGGGAACTACCGACCAATAAGCCTGACCAGTCTTATCTGTAAGGCTATGGAGCAAATCATTATGGAACTCATAAATGGAGAGATTGGGAACGTCCAGTCGCTGGACCCCACACAGTTCGGCTTCGTCAAGGGCAGATCATGCCTCCTGAACCTGCTGGATTTCTTTGAGACAGTTACTCAGGCTATAGATAAGGGAAAGGAGGTACACATGGCTTACCTTGGCCTTGCTAAAGCATTTGACACCATTCCCCATTTGGGTATTATTGATAAGCTCACCAGCCTGGGCATAAACTTTTACGTCACAAGATGGATCGCAAACTGGCTCTCAGACAGATCCCATAAAGTAAGAGTAGCGGGATCTATGTTCGAATTCAGACCAGTAATGAGTGGTGTGCCTCAGGGCTCTGTCCTGGGGCCCCTCCTTTTTGGCATATACTTCTCAAAAGTACAGGCAAGCACGGAAGGGCTGTGGCTGATGGACGACTGCAAACTGGGTGCTAAAATAGTCTCTCCAGCCGACATGGAGATCCTCCAGAAGGGCCTAAATGAGACTGATGCATGGTGTCAAAGCCATGGTCTCAAGCTAAATGCAAAAAAATGCGTAGTAATCCCCTTTGGAAAAAACAGAGTACCCATAAACTACAACATAGGAGGTAATCCCCTGAAATCTGAAGAAGAAATAAGGGATCTAGGGACCCAAGTAGATAGTCAGCTTTCCTTTGATAACCATGTTGCCAAAGTGGTTAGAAAATCCTTCTATGTGACCCATCTGATCATGAAAGGGTTCGCATCAAGATCTAAGGATGTAATGGTGCGCCCCTCTACTCTTCCCTCATTGGACTCATTATTGAGTACAATGCACCAATTGGAATGTACCTGACTAGACATCTCCAGCAGCTGGACAGACCACAGAGGTACCTAACCAAGAGGATTACTGGCCTCAAACAGTTGCCCTATGCAGCAAGATTGAAAAAGCTAAGACTGTTCTCTGTTGCATACCGCTTTCTCAGAGGCGATCTCTGTCTAACATACAGAGCCATGTCCAACTCAGAATTGTTGAATATGCTCCATCTTAGCAAAACCAAATCTACTCGAGCTACACGCTCTAGGGATATAAACCTCAACACAACAATAAATAGAACATGCTGGAGGGATAGATTCCCTTTGCAGAGACTTCCCTTACTATGGAACAGGGTCCCGATCTACATAAGGCAGAGCCCCTCACTATCACTCTTCAAGAGGAACCTTGATGAGTGGATGGGTAACAAAGTGCACACCGAGGATCACACCAACAGCACTACTAGATAGGGGCCAAGGGTACTAGCTGCTAGTACAAGGGTCTAGGGAACTACTAAAGGAGTGGTGAATACCGCACAACGTGGCTGGGCTAATATATGCCTTCGGGCAGATAGCTCAGTACCAACCTATGAACAATAATGAACCCATAATCAATAGAACATGCTGGAGGGACAGGTTCATAACCCAGAGACTTCCCAGGCTCTGGAATAGACCTCGCATACATGTCAAGCAGAGCACCTCACTAGCCTTCTTCAAGTGAAATCTTGATGAGTGGATGTGAAATAGAAAATTCACCCCGGGAATCACTCCATTGGCTCTACTTGATAGAGGTACTGGGAACTAACGACGGGCAGCACAATGCCGGGGCACTTCTATGGGCTAGGCTTGTAAAGGGCCCAGGGCCATTAGCCTAGTACGCACCTATGAACCTGTAACATTGAACTATATATTACATCTATGATTATAAAAACAGGTTACATGTGGCTAGATACATGCTGGAAATCAATTCATGAAACAGTGATAACACAAAACAATAAAAATATAATTGAGCCATTTATTAATATTGATAGAAATGCATTCATATGTATTATAAAAGGTTATTTATTGGATGAAAAACACCAATATACCCTCTTTCCATTTATGAATCAAATTCTTATATTATTTAAAAGTTTGTTAACTCAAATTATTTATGTAAAGATCCATCACTGATATTATCCTCAAGAGCTTACATGAGCATATATCTAATATCTTTTAATACTAAAAAAATGAAAGATTTGATGGAGAATGGGTTTACAGATTGGCAGCAGTTCTTGTCAGGAAACAAAATACATTCTGCAGACTATTTAGTTGCAAAATATAACATAAAAAATAATAGTTGGTTAGACTTGCAAACGTAGAGAATTTATACAAGATAAAATCAAAGTAACATTCAGCACACAAAATACTCAGATTCCCAAAAATTCCAAACCTTCTATCTAATATTAATAAGAAAATCATCTAATAGCATTTCTTCAATATCAATTTACAAACTCCTAAGGATTGAATTTGCCTTATCTGATAGCTCATTCTAGTCATACTCAGCTTAAATTAATAAAGAATATTTTTTGGATAATAGCAGCAAACATCTTTCCCATACTGGAAAATATTTACATGGAAATTTATACATAGAAATTTTCTCACACCTCAAAAGATAGCAGCTATATATAAATTAGAACACACAAAATGTTGGAGATGTGAGATAGATCTTAATGCCGATTGGCAACATATGATAAATGGCTTTAAAATAGTTCTTCCATTTTGGACTGACTTCAGAAACCTTTGTAGAGCATTGTGGTTGGATAAGTGTAACATTTCAGATTCTCTTATATTATTTAATGCACCTTATACCAGAAATGTTTCCAGTATCACAAATACCTCTTCTTTGGATTATTTTACCTATAGCTAGAAAAATCATTACAAAACACTGGAAAACAAAGACTACTATCTCATTTGATAATGAATTTATCTGTTTAGCAAAATCAGTATGTAATAATGAAACACTTACTATAAAAATGATAACTAAAAATGTGACAAATTATCGGCTTAGAGAAATTACAAAGCTTATTAGAAAAGTATTAATTATATTGGAAATGTTTTGAATTTTGTTATGGACTTTGTAAATAGTATGTACATAGTTACTATGCTGTAGCAGTGAGACTGAATGTGAGCCACAGCTGCTTGTGGGTACTGATGTTCCCTTGGACAGAGGTGTAGAGGTGAGTGGTAGTACCCAGGCTGACAGTGAGGCACCGCTGTCAGAGGATGCCAGACTTCTTGTGGAAGGGGAGCTGGGAAGGGTTACAAGGAGACACTTGAGACAGGCTCAGCTCTCAGACCCTACATTGCAAGGCCTGAGGCAGGTAGCTAGGGAGGCACCTGATACTCAAGGGAAGGGGGAATCTGTATACTGGGACAAATGATTACTATACAGACAGTGGACCCCTGAGGGAGGGATACAGGATGAGAGAGTACAGCAGTTGGTAGTGCCTAGAGCTTACCATATGGTGCTTCTAGCCAAAGCCCATGATATTCCCTTTGCAGGTCATATGGGCATAAAACGTACAAAGAGGCATATTATGCAAAACTTCTATTGGCCTGGAATTTCCAGAGATGTAACAGGGTACTGCAGGACCTGTGAGCAGTGCCAAAAGGTAGGCAAGGCAGGAGACAAGGAGAGCTCCTTTGATGCCTTTGTCTGTGACTGAGGAGCCATTTCAGAGGGTAGCTATGGATATTGTGGGTCCTCTGAGTACCCCAAGTTCCACAGGGAAAAAGTATATCCTAGTGATGGTAGATTGTGCTACACGATACCCTGAGGCAGTGGCTTTGTCCTCCATTGAGGCCGAGACGGTGGCAAATGCTTGGTTAGAGATTTTCAGCAGGGTAGGCTTCCCAAAGAAAATACTGTCTGACAGAGGTGTCAATTTTATGTCTGACCTGCTGGCATGTCTGTGGGAGTCCTGTGGGGTGAAGCACATGATGACCACCCCCTACCATCCCCAGACTAACGGTCTTGGTGAGAGGTTAAACTCTACAATCAAGTCCATGCTACGGGCATTTGCAGATCAGTTTAAGAGGGACTGGGATAAATATTTGCTCCATCTGTTATTTGCTTACAGAGGGGTTCCCCAGGAATCCACAGGTTTATCACCCTTTGAGTTGCTATATGGGCATAGGGTGAGGGGTCCACTAGATTTAATTTGAGATGAGTGGGAAGGTGAGTGTGAGTCTCACAAGGAGTCTGTTGTGGCATATGTCCTGAACCTCAGGACAAGGCTCAGGGAACTCAGGGGCCGGGCCCAGGAGAACCTGGCAGAAGCCCAACAACAGAAAAAGGTGTGGTATGACAGGAATGCTCGAGCTAGAGAGTATGCTGTAGGGCAGCAGGTGATGTTTCTCATTCCTGTCAGACACAAGTTGCAAGGAGCTTGGGAGGGACCCTACAAGGTGGCAAGAAAGGTAAATGAGATTAACTACATGGTGGAAGTGCTAGGCAGATGGCAGGGGCACAATTTGTACCATGTTAACATGATGAAACCTTACAATGATAGGGAGGCCCTTGTGCTGAGCATTTGCAGTGGATTGCAGGAGGAGTCAGAGAGATCTGGCGACTGATCTCCTCAGTGAGGCTCGGGTTGACACCCTCGATGGAAGGGGTAGCAATGTCCCAGCAGTTATCTCCTACCCAGGTTCGAGAAATCTGGGCAGTGTTGCAGGAGGTTGGGGGCATGTTCACCAGGAAACCAGAGAGCACCCACCTGGTGCAGCAGTGGATTGCAGGATTCAGGACCCCAAAGGCCTATCAGGCAGGCCCCTTATAAGGTGCTTGAGAGAGTCAAACAGACGCTGAAGGAGGAGGTACAGCAGATGTTGGAACTAGGGGTGATTCAAGAGTCCAACAGTCCCTGGGCCTCGCCAGTGGTGTTGGTGCTAAAGAAGGATGGCAGCAACAGGTTCTGTGTGGATTACAGGAAATTAAATTGTCACACAGAGTCGGATGCTTACCCCATGCCTAGGACAGATGAGGCCCCAGAGCAGCAGCTGGGTGGGGCTAAGTATCTTACAACCATTGATCTTACCAAGGTTTACTGGCAGGTGCCCTTGACTCCCAGTGCTAGAAAGAAGTCAGCCTTTGTGACTCCTTTTGGCTTGTATGAGTTCACAAAGATCCCCTTTGGGATAAATAATGCCCCAGCAACTTTCCAGAGGCTGTTAGATCTTATCTTAAAAAGAGCAGAATGGTTTGCCCTTGCTTACATGGATGATATTGCTATCTACAGCCATTCCTGGCAAGAGCACCTTCAGCATGTCAGGGAAGTGCTGGGCAGACTACAGAGGGCAGGGTTGACCATTAAACCGAGCAAATGACAGGTGGGTATGGCAGAGGTCTCCTACCTAGGACATAGAGTGGGGAGTGGTAAGATAAGGCCAGAACATGCCAAAGTGGAAGCTATTCAGGCATGGCCTGCACCTGTTACCAAAAAGCAGGTGAGGGCTTTCTTAGGGACAGCAGGGTACTACAGAAAGTTTGTTCCCAATTATAGCACCATAGCTGCTCCCCTCACAGACCTGACAAGGAAGAACAGGCCAGATAAGGTAGTGCGAACCCCAGCATGTGAACAGGCATTTCAGAAGCTTAAGGAAGCTTTGTGAGGACCCCCTGTGTTAGCCAGTCCAAACTACAGGAAAGACTTTGTTGTGCAGGTGGATGCTTCAAACAATGGGGAGGAGCTGTAATTAGCCAGATTTCTTCAGAGGGAGAAGAGCACCCAGCGGATTATCTCAGTCGTAGGCTCCAACCCAGGGAGGAATGCTATGCAGCGGTAGAACAGGAATGTCTAGCCATAGTGTGGGCACTACAAAAACTTCAGCCTTATCTGTATGGAAGAAAATTCACTGTGATGACAGATCACAACCCTCTAACATGGTTAAACAGAGCCAGTCAGCAAAATGCCAAGTTGCTAAGATGGAGCCTGGGGTTGCAAGCATATGATATGTCAGTGCAGCACCACAGTGGGAGTAGCAATGCCAATGCAGATGGGCTCTAAAAACAGGGAATGGGGTGAGGTACACACAGATAGACCTGACACTCTCAAGCAATGTTTCTCAAGTGGCACATGAAAAATGTGCGTGAGTTCCCCGGGGAGGGGGGGGGGATTTGATGACTGGGGAGAGATGGGTGAAGGCTGCCAGCCTTGTCAAATAGAATTTAATATATAATTTTATCAACTGTATAAATAAATGTAAAATACAGGCTTGTGTTTTTAAATGTAAGAAAACACTGTGAAATGTGGAACTGCAAAATATGTGACAACATTGCACTCTACTGGCCCAGTGAAGCATGTTGTATCCTTTCATGTTAGAATTAGGCCTGAGGGCGGATGGATGAATATTTCATGCCCATTGTTTTAAGGCTAAAGTTTATGACCAGAATTTAGATGTGGAAGGTGCTTTAGTTTCTGTTAGCATATACATGTGAAATGTCTTGTATCGTTGTAAGTTTCTGAGGAGGTGTTAGATTGCTAAATAATGCAGTTTGTGGCCTGAGAACTCAGACCAGGTGTTAAGATGATGCAATATGAATACTGGGAAAACCTAAGTGTCAAAAATTATGTCATTTTGGGAGGGCCTTAGAGACATGTCCGTTTAAGAGGGATTGGGATAAATGTTTGCCCCATCTGTTATTTGCTTACAGAGGGGTTCCCCAGGAATCCACAGGTTTTTCAACCTTTGAGTTGCTGTATGGGCATAGGGTGAGGGGTCCTCTAGATTTAATTTGAGATGAGTGGGAAGGTGAGTGTGAGTCTCACAAGGAGTCTGTTGTGGCATATGTCCTGAACCTCAGGACAAGGCTCAGGGAACTCAGGGGCCTGGCCCAGGAGAACCTGGCAGAAGCCGAACAACAGAAAAAGGTGTGGTATGACAGGAATGCTCGAGAGTATGCTGTAGGGCAGCAGGTGATGTTTCTCATTCCTGTCAGACACAAGTTGCAAGCAGTTTGGGAGGGACCCTACAAGGTGGTAAGAAAGGTAAATGAGATTAACTACATGGTGGAAGTGCTAGGCAGATGGCAGGGGCACAAATTGTACCATGTTAACATGATGAAACCTTACAATGATAGGGAGGCCCTTGTGCTGAGCATTTGCAGTGGATTGCAGGAGATCTGGGGACTGATCTCCTCAGTGAGGCTCGGGCTGACACCCTCGATGGAAGGGGTAGCAATGTCCCAGCAGTGATATCCTACCCAGGTTTGAGAAATCTGGGCAGTGTTGCAGGAGGTTGGGGGCATGTTCACCGGAAACCAGGGAGCACCCACCCGGTGCAGCAGTGGATTGAAGGATTCAGGACCCCAAAAGTCTATCAGGCAGGCCCCTTATAAGGTGCTTGAGAGAGTCAAACAGACGCTGAAGGAGGAGGTACAGCAGATGTTGGAACTAGGGGTGATTCAAGAGTCCAACAATCCCTGGGCCTCGCCAGTGGTGTTGGTGCCAAAGAAGGATGGCAGCAACAGGTTCTGTGTGGATTACAGGAAATTAAATTGTCACAGAGTCGGATGCTTACCCCATGCCTAGGAGATGAGGCCCTAGAGCAGCAGCTGGGTGGGGCTAAGTATCTTACAACCATTGATCTTACCAAGGTTTACTGGCAGGTGCCCTTGACACCCAGTGCTAGAAAGAAGTCAGCCTTTGAGACTCCTTTTGGCTTGTATGAGTTCACAAAGATGCCCTTTGGGATAAATAATGCCCCAGCAACTTTCCAGAGGCTGTTAGATCATATCTTAACAAGAGCAGAAGGGTTTGCCCTTGCTTACATGGATGATATCGCTATCTACAGCCATTCCTGGCAAGAGCACCTTCAGCATGTCAGGGAAGTGCTGGGCAGACTACAGAGGGCAGGGTTGACCATTAAACTGAGCAAATGTCAGGTGGGTATAGCAGAGGTCTCCTACCTAGGACATAGAGTGGGGAGTGGTAAGATAAGGCCAGAACATGCCAAAGTGGAAGCTATTCAGGCATGGCCTGCACCTGTTACCAAAAAGCAGGTGAGGGCTTTCTTAGGGACAGCAGGTTACTACATAAAGTTTGTTCCCAATTATAGTACCATGGCTGGTCCCCTCACAGACCTGACAAGAACAGGCCAGATAAGGTAGTGTGAACCCCAGCATGTGAGCAGGCATTTCAGAAGCTTAAGGAAGCTTTGTGAGGACCCCCTGTGTTAGCCAGTCCAGACTACAGCAAAGACTTTGTTGTGCAGGTGGATGCTTCAAACAATGGGGTGGGGGCTGTAATTAGCCAGATTTCTTCAGCGGGAGAAGAGCACCCAGTGGTTTATCTCAGTCGTAGGCTCCAACCCAGGGAGGAATGCTATGCAGCGGTAGAACAGGAATGTCTAGCCATAGTGTGGGCACTACAAAAACTTCAGCCTTATCTGTATGAAAGAAAATTTACTGTGATGACAGATCACAACCCTCTAACATGGTTAAACAAAGCCAGTCAGCAAAATGCCAAGTTGCTAAGATGGAGCCTGGGGTTGCAAGCATATATGTCAGTGCAGCACCACAGTGGGAGTAGCAATGCCAATGCAGATGGGCTCTAAAAACAGGGAATGGGGTGAGGTACACACAGATAGACCTGACACTCTCAAGCGATGTTTCTCAAGCGGCACATGAAAAACGTGCGTGAGTTCCCCGGGGGGGGGGAGATTTGATGACTGGGGGAGAGATGGGTGAAGGCTGCCAGCCTTGTCAAATAGAATTTAATATATAATTTTATCAACTGTATAAATAAATGTAAAATACAGGCTTGTGCTTTTAAATGTAAGAAAACACTGTGAAATGTGGAACTGCAAAATATGTGACAACATTGCACTCTACTGGCCCAGTGAAGCATGTTGTATCCTTTCATGTTAGAATTCAGCCTGTGGGCGGATGGATGAATATTTCATGCCCATTGTTTTAAGGCTAAAGTTTATGACCAGAATTTAGATGTGGAAGGTGCTTTTATTGCTTTAGTTTCTGTTAGCATATACATGTGAAATGTCTTGTATCGTTGTAAGTTTCTGAGGAGGTGTTAGATTGCTAAATAATGCAGTTTGTGGCCTGAGAACTCAGACCAGATGTTAAGATTATGCAATATGAATACTGGGAAAACCTGTGTCAAAAATGATGTCATTTTGGGAGGGCCTTGGAGACATGTTTGTTAGTAATGTTTAAATACTATTTCTCACAAGAGACCTGGAAGCATGTTGGTCTGGACATCTAACTTATCAGCACTCTGCTTACGCTCACATGTAAGTTTTTAGTACTGTGATATCTTGTAGGAATAGTTAAAGCTAGTAAAGATTAATTGGGTATTTTTCTTTGAAACCAGACCTGTCCTACTGTATTATTTTAAGTTTCTGTGTGATCTGTGAACTCTTAGATATCTCTGTGGTGTAGTAGTTTTGTCTTGTGTTTTAATTATTTATTATTAAATATTTTTAAAACCTTCTACCTGTGGCTGCTTTGTGTAGAGATAAGCTCTAGAGTACATTGCATATTTATATAGAGGTTATTGTAATAGGCCACTCTGATAAGCCTTAGACTGTATAGTCACATTACCATTGGATATTAATATTGCACTGTAATAATTGGACATCCTTTTAAGGGCCTTTTAGTAGCTGATATTATTTACTGGGTGGTTGGCAGTAATTACTACCATATAGTCTAGGTAACGGGGCACAGCTGGAGAATCTGTGTCAGCCTTTCCCAGGAGTGTCTGTAAAGTGTCTAAATACTTATCTCAAAGTGTGTGTGTTGTATCAGCTACTTGGGCAGGGACATGAAGCACTGGTTGGACTGAGAGGGTACTGGAGGTTCTAGCTTTCCCAGTTAGGCTGAGACCTGGACCCTATAGCTGTGCCAGTGGGGAGTCTTATTGGGGACCTGGTGAGCAAGGGAGCAGCCAGCCCCAGACAGACTGTGATCTCTGTGTGCACTTAAGGGAAATTGTACTTTACTGTGTGTATTAGTTATCCTTTCCTCCTCTAGGAGACGACCTCCCTGGTGTTAGTGGTGAGGATTGAGGCTCCCTGATTGCTGGGCCAGGGCACGGTCGTCACAGTAACTAACAAACAATGACTTCATTCTTCCTAGACTTCAAGAATCTTTTTATACAACCCATAGTTCTATAACTAAGCTTTATAACTCTATATATACATATATACATACACACACACACATATATATATATATATATATATAAAACTATATAAACTACACTTATAAACTAACTTTGGATGGCGCAGTGGTGCAGCGGTAGCGTTGCCACCTCACAGCAAGAGGTTCCCTGGTTCGATTCTCAGCTGGGGTGCCTTCTGTGCAGAGTCTGCATGTCCTCCCTGCATTCGTGTGGGTTTCCTCCTACATTACAAAGACATACGTCTGGAGCATTTCTCCCCAGGCCTCTGCTGAAAATTGGCTCGTTCCAAGTCGGACTTTCCTGGTCAACAAATGTAAAATAAATAATTAATAAAATAATATCTATCATTAACAAATTGGTTGACATGATTAGAAAAACTCATAGCTGAATTTACCAATGCACCCAGTTCCTTAAATGAGTCTACAGTTACAATCACTGTGTGCTGTATTAAATGTTCACCTTTCAGTTTATGTCTCCAAAATCTCATATGCTTAGCTCTTGATGTATTTATCAGGATATTATTCTCCTGTGCCCAAATGGTCAATTTAGTCAAGTTATTTTGCAGACATGCCTTATCTGTAACACATGTAATCAGTCTACCCAATTTCAGATTTATTTATTTATTTCCAGTTTGGTTACCGGGGAAGCCCACTGGGTCAACATGACCCGTTTTCCGTGGAGGCCCGGGGAGAAAAGCTCCAAGAAAGCATTGTACCAGTTCAAATTACAATAACATGCAGGAGTATACAAGGTAACATTGTACTGGGAAACACAAACAAATTACAATAACATGCAGGAGTATACAAGATAACATTGTATTGGAAAACACAAACAAATTACAATAACATGCAGGAGTATACACGTTAACATTGTACTGGGAAACACAAACAAATTACAATAACATGCAGGAGTACACACGTTAACATTGTACTGGGAAACACAAACAAATTACAATAACATGCAGGAGTATACAAGTTAACATTGTACTGGGAAACACAAACAAATTACAATAACATGCAGGAGTATACAAGTTAACATTGTACTGGGAACACAAACAAATTACAATAACATGCAGGAGTATACACGTTAACATTGTACTGGGAAACACAAACAAATTACAATAACATGCAGGAGTATACAAGTTAACATTGTACTGGGAAACACAAACAAATTACAATAACATGCAGGAGTATACAAGTTAACATTGTACTGGGAAACACAAACAAATTACAATAAAATGCAGGAGTACACACGTTAACATTGTACTGGGAAACACAAACAAATTACAATAAAATGCAGGAGTATACAAGTTAACATTGTATTGGAAAACACAAACAAATTACAATAAAATGCAGGAGTATACAAGTTAACATTGTACTGGGAAACACAAATAAGAATTTACAACAAGCGTAGTTGGAAGACTCTGTTAAGAGAGAAGTTAAGGGTGATTCAGTTACTTTTGATGCAAGGGAAATTGAGTGTTGAGAGTGAGTGTCAGTTAAATTACATTTGTTGAGGAATCAGATTATACTTGCTTTATATACATAATTAAAGTAGAAGGTAGAAAATTATTCACAATATTTACATTAATTACAGGTTTAGTCAAGTGAGCACAGCTCTAGCAATTTTAAGTTGGTTAAGGATAGTGAAGCTAAAGAAGTGAAAGAGAGCTTGTAAAGGGTTATCGGTATGAGACTGCGGGAGATTTAGAGAGCTGAGTACCAGGGGAAAGGACCCCTAGGGCATAGAGATAGCAAGGATTAAGTAGGGTGGAGGCAGGTGCATTTCCATTTAGTGGACAAGTGTTTGAAAAGTTGGCTTTTGAAGTTGTCAGAGTTAGATGTGGTTCTTAGTGTGGAGGGAAGGGAATTCCATTTTTTGCCCCTAGAGCATAAAAGAGGAGCAGTTGGCCAGCAGGGCGCTTAGGTTTGTGTATAGCAATTAGATTCTGGTGCTCAGATCTAAGTGTTCTGTTAGGAATATAAGGGGGAAGGATATTAGCTAGAGCAGGGCATTTTGTGGGATGGAATATAAGTCTATGTGTTGTGGATAGTTGCAGGAAGTCCAGGTGGTTAGAAATTTCTAGCCAATTCAAGGATTGAAGGGTGAGGCAATGATGGGTGGAATGTTTGGAATCGGTGGCAAATTTAGAGATTTTATTGTAGCAGTTTTCGAGTCTGGAGGTTGTAGAGGTGGACAGGTTGGTTAAGAGAGGAGCACCATATAATAAGCAAGGAAGAAGATATGTAGTGGCAAGAGTATGCCTAGTGGAATTAGAGAGAAAGCAATTGTTCCTATACAACATACCTAGCTTTTGGTGGGTTTTTTAATGTTTTGTTGAATGTGGGTGTCAAACTTGAGGTGTTCATCAACAGTTATGCCTAGGAGTTTTGCTGATCATTTCCATATAGACAGTAGAACACCTCAAATGAAAAAGTTAGGTCTAGGACAAAGCCTTGTGGGAAATAGTTTTATGAGATTGTTAAGTAATAGTTTTGTTAATCATTATTGTTTTGCTTTAAAAACAAATAAAACATTTTAAAAAAGCTAGAGATGCTTTATAGAGCCAAAAACTTTCTCACCAATCCAACTAAAACCACATCTGCCATTACTTATCTCCTCCCCACACTTCTTTATGCTGCTCTCATCCTTACTAACATGCCGGTACCACAAAAATCAAAACTTGAATACTGTTATAACAAAGTTGCTAAATTTGCAGGAAATATCCCTTTCAGAACCCACCACAGTTTATCACTAAAAAGCCTAAATTGTTTAGAACTATCCCATTAACTTACAAATACACAGCTTCTTACCACTTAAACATGATCCAGAATCCATCTGCTTGTCCATCACTAAAAATATTCTACACAACTATGTTTCCAGTCATTCATTATGATCCTGCGACTAAAAAATTCTTTCTGTCCGCAAACCTGTCAAAGGGCATTGTCTGCACTGGTACCATGTTGCTAAGGCCTGGAACTCCCTTTGTCAATCCATCAGGTCAATACCCTCCCTCCCATACTTCAAAACCATTCTGAAAGACTTCCTACCCAAAAGCTGGCAGGATTCTTGCTCAACTGCAGGATAAAATATATCCCTAAACATCAACAAATACCGGTTCAAACCTTACATTTCCTTTCTTTCCCCTCTTTACTCACTTTCTTACATATAATGATTCCTCTCCCCTGGCCTTCTCTCTAAATATGCAATAATAATGCTTCTCTCTTACTTCATATTGCACTTCCTGTTTGCATTATACTAACTTAATTTATCTATAAATGATTTAAAATGTATCTAACTATTAAATCATTACCATGTATCTTTTATCTGTTCTTAACCATTTCCTCATATTATGCCTAATTTGGTATAATTATTTAAAGTGTAGTTGTTTTTCATATTATTTTTAAAGACTGTAAAACTATTGTTCTTAAAATGTTTTGTAATACTTTGGAGCTTTTCTCCATGGGCCTCCACTAAAAATGGGCTGGCTGCTACCCATATTGATTTTCCTGGAAATCAAATGTCAATAAATAAATATTGAGGATGATCTGAAACAAACTAGGAAAAGCCACAGACAGGATAGAGAAGGAAAAGGTAGAAAAAGATATAAGGTGCAGACACCAGACACACTCCGTCTCAGTATCTTCAGGAATCTGACAAGGATAAAGGCGGATGTCTTGTTTATTTTCTAAGCAGGGTAGTATCACAATGCCAATGGCATCATCCACGGGTGATTCAAAGTGTCATTCATGTTGACTAGGAGAAATTTGGACAGGTCACAGTCTAATTCCCCTTAAACTTTTTCATAAGTGCCTTGGGATCTTTTATTTTGAGCACCACTAATTCAGGCAGATATAATTTCAGTTTAAAGTCTCATTGGAAAGATGGGAATGGTCAGCAGATCACTCCCCAGTGCAAATATACTGCACAATGTGAAGATAGGTTATGGGAGATAGAAATTTGTAAAGTACAGGTCACTTAGCCTTCAGAGTTAGGGGACACATGGCGAGAATATTCAGGTAAAATCTGGTCACTTTCCCAGACCGCAAGAGTGTTACAGAAAAAATAAAACATGAGTTCATGTCCAGTAAAAGCTTGCTAGTCAGACTTGACATAGTGGTGGTGTGATGTGCTTACAAAAAAGTTTCAGTAGAAATGAAGGACTTTCACTTCATCAAGGCTTGTGACCTTGTCTCTTACAGATGTCTCTTAGGGATAACTACAGTGTTTGTGTAAGGACTAGGACACAGAATCTGCTGGAGTTAGGGGCAGGACCAGCACATAATGATTGCATGGGTTAGGTTGTAGAACTAAGACCCAAACTAAGGTGAATGGGGGAAGATCCAATTCAAAGCAGCTGCAGGAGGGAGCTGATCCAGGACACAGATACGTCAAAGAACAGAGTTAAATGAAGGACACAGAAGCTGCAGAGGGTGGAGACAGGTCCATGACAAAGAAACAAGTTGATGGGGTGAGGACCAGAACACAGAAACAGCAGGGAGTGGGGGCAGGTACAGGCCATACAAACTCAATCACAGCAGTGCTGAACTCTAGAGCACAAACTTTTTAAGAGAAAGAAAAGCAGGGGAACACCCAGAAGGGAACTGCAGGCTGACAGGGGATCTGTCTCCTATGGCAGGGGAACACCCAGAAGGGAACTGCAGGCCGACAGGGGTATCTGTCTGCCTACGAAGATGTGGGCCACAGACCATACTGCTTTGCCAGAGATGGTCTTCACCTACCACCTCTTGCTTTTCGGTTACTGGCAAAGGTACTTGCCTCCCCCATACTGCCTTTTTTAGGCAATGTCATAACAAAATTCTCAATGCAAAAAAATCCACTAGAGACAAACTGAAGGTTCTGCTGCTTAATTTTACGAGTGTAAACCGGAAACGGCACTCACTGGGAGCACTCCTTACCCTTGAGGATGCTCATGTCTGTGCAGTCACAAAGATGTGGTTCAAGGTTGCAGAGAGCACCCCGGCCATGTAAGGCTACAATGCCTTCCACACATTCAGACCTCAAAATGCACATAAAAGAACCAAAGGCAGAGATGTATCCATCTTCATTAAAGATAAATACCCATCAAGACTGATCAAACAGTACTACTAGTTAGAGCTACTCCAAGTCCAACTAACTGTAGGCAAAAAACCCTTCTGTATCATTGCTGAAGGTCCCTCACCTTGAACCATGAGAACAACTCTGCCTACCTGGACCTACTTCAGTCACTCCCTATACGGCCAAAAACCCTGGTCATGGGCGATTTCAACTATCCTTCCATCGACTGGGAGTCATACTCACCCTAAGGTTCCTGCACTTTGTTAATACAAATGTTTTGGGACAGATAGTCTGCACTCCCACAAGGGGCTTGAATGTCCTAGACTTAGTACTCATCAACACAGGGTGCCTCTGCACTACCACTTGTCTGTTGCCACCCCTGGTAAAGTCTGATCATAAATCAGTCTTGTTTGAAGTAACCATCATACCTGACTCTCCCACAAGAGCAAAAAGTATGAAAAGTTTCTCTAAAGCAAGCTATAGCCTCCTAAATGATGGCATAAATAGTTTCAAACCCACTTCTACCACTGTCAACAATGACTCCTTTTACAGGTGTGTACACAAATTCCCTGTATAAACACCTAAACAAATGTATAGACTCATCTGTACCTGAACGGATCAAAACAAGGTCCTCACAAAAAAACAAGCCACCCTGGTGGACATCAAGCACAAGAGGAAGAAACTAATGTCCAGGAACAAGAGGGAACTGACTCAGCAGAGGAAGGACACCCTCCACAGCTTGAACAAGCAAATTAGATATCTTGTAAAGTCCTCTAAAGCCAATTACAAAGCTAAACTAGCATCCCTAGCTAAGGATAATCGCAATGCATTCTTTAGCTACATCAGAAATCTAAAAGGGAAGGCCCTGGTTTGTGCCAAACTAGTAGTGGATGGTACCAAACATACTGACCCTGAGGACATAGCCAACCTGCTATCAGACATATTTGGCACAAGCTTCACTCCCTGTCCCCACCAGACATACCCCAAAGCATACCTGTCACCAGTCCACTACCTAGTATCTCCAAAGAGCCGGTCATAACCACACTTTCCTTGGTCAAAACACAGTCTCTATGGGACTGGATAACATCCCAGGCTGCCTACTAAATGGTCTAAAACAGGACCTAGTGGAACTACTTGACACTCTCTTCAACCACAGTCTAAATACTTTGTTCCATCAGAGTGGAAAATAGCAACAGTAAACCCCTTGCACAAAGGGGGTCCATGAGCCGACCCTGGGAACAATAGACCCATAAGCCTAACCAACCTTATCTGCATGGCCATGGAGAGAATCATCATGGACATCAACAAAGACATAGGTGACCTTCAAACTCTTGACCCAAGCTAATTTGGCTTCATTATGGGTAGATCATGCTTATTAAACCTGGTGGACTTCTTCGAGAATATCACCAAAGTCTTGAGTGAAAGCAAAACAGTACATAGCCTATCTTGACTTATCTAAGGCTTTTAACAGAGTTCTCCACTTAGGCATTACTGCGAAACTCACTCAGCTGGGAATTAACCCATATGTCACTAGATGGGTAGCCAACTTGCTCACCAACAGAATGCATACTGTCAAAGTTGGGGATTCCACCTCTAGCAGCAGACCTTTTACCAGTGGTATACCACAAGGATCTGTGTTGGGTCCCCTACTGTATTGAATCTATTTCTCATAAGTCCAGATGAAAATAGATGGCCTGTGGCTTTCCAAGTTCACCGATGACTGCAAACTGGATGCAATCATTGAGTCCCCCAACAGTGCTGACATACTAAAAAAAGGGATTTCACAGACAAATCATTGGTGCCAAATCCATGGACTTAAACTGAATGCAAAAAAAGTGCGTTCTCTCTTTTGGCAAAGGGAAAGTTCCTGCTAAGTACAATAGTAATAGTATCCCCCTTAGCTCAAACCCTGTGGTGAGAGATTTGGAAACACGTGGATAATCTTAACTTTGATCACCATGTGCCCACAGCAGTAAGAAAGGTTTTCTACATAGCACATCTCATAAGTAAAGGCATCACATCCAGAGCTAAGATTGTTATAAATCCCCAGTACTCATCCCCCATCAGACCAAAAGTATAGTACAATGTTCCCTTCTATATGTACCTCACCAGATACCTGAAGCAGCTGAAGCAGCTGGAGAGACCTCAGAGGTTTCTCACCAAGAAAATTCAGGGCCTTCAACAAAAGACCTACATGGACTGACTGAAGGCTCTGTCACTATACTCTAAATCTTGTAGGCTGCTGAGAGGTGTCTCATGCCTGGTCTACATAGCAGTCTCGGACCCTGCCCTAAGGGAAATGCTGCTCATCTGCAAGTCAAATGAGACAAGATTCACTTGCTCTTGGGGATCTTAACCTAGCCTGTGACATTAAAAGGACATGCTGAAGACACAGAGTTATCTCCCATAGATTGCCACCCCTCTGGAACAAACTCCTAAGAACAGAGCTCCTCCATGACCCTATTTAAGTGTAACTTAGACAACTGGATGGAAGACCATAAATTTACCCTGGGGGTGTCACCTATGTTCCTCTTGGATAAGGGCAGTCAGTGCTGATCATAGACTTGCACTGCAAATATCGACCATAGACCTTGGTCAATAAGGGAACAAGGATATAATATAGCTAGGCTTATAAAAGCCCTAGGGCCAATATGAGCCTGTGAACATAAACTGTCTAGTACAATTCACTTTTCTTTTAGACATACCTCAATATATAAGCAAGTATAGTGGTGAGGGATGGTGTAAAGGGTCTGGAAAAAGTCACGGAAGCTCTGACCACACATACTGATGGAAGGTAATGGCAAAAAACCTGATAAATACAATGCAGACAAACATGTCTGAGTTTTAATCACAACTAGTTTATATCGGCAGTAGCAAAGAGAGAGATTTGAAAAAGACCATATAGATTGATGAGCTCTATCATGAGGATCAATAACCCACTGCAGTAGCAGGCCCCGCCCCAACCCCACCTATCAGCCAGAATCACGGCCACATCACTAAGCACTCCCAAATAATGCCTGGGTGAAAGCATGAATATTCATACTGTGCAGAAGCTGGCAATTCAGCTAAATAAAGTTTTGAAAGTTTCACATGTTAATGAGAAATACAAAATATATGGCAGAATGCATCCATAACTTGCGCCGGGAATGCCAATGAAATGTAATAATTGCTACTAATGTGAAGCAACCGAAGTGAAAGTCACCTTACATGGCTTACTGTAATACACAAGTAATAAATACCCACATCAAACTACCTTACATGGCTTACTGTAATACACAAGTAATTAATACCCACATCAAACTACCTTACATGGCTTACTGTAATACACAAGTAATAAATACCCACAAACTACCTTACACTGCTTACTGTAATACACAAGTAATAAATACCCACATCAAACTACCTTACACGGCTTACTGTAATACACAAGTAATAAATACCCACATCAAACTACCTTACATGGCTTACTGTAATACACAAGTAATAAATACCCACACCAAACTACCTTACATGGCTTACTGTAATACACAAGTAATAAATACCCACATCAAACTACCTTACACGGCTTACTGTAATACACAAGTAATAAATACCCACATCAAACTACCTTACACGGCTTACTGTAATACACAAGTAATAAATACCCACATCAAACTACCTTACACGGCTTACTGTAATACACAAGTAATAAATACCCACATCAAACTACCTTACACGGCTTACTGTAATACACAAGTAATAAATAACCATATCAAACTACCTTACACGGCTTACTGTAATACACAAGTAATAAATACCCACATCAAACTACCTTACACGGCTTACTGTAACGTTTGTATCTTTCAGCTTTTGCCGGTTAGGGGTTGCCACAACGGAACTCCGGTCCGCTAATGATTGGCAGTTGATTTTTACATACCGGCTCACCAGGCCTGATGCACAACCTTCAACGAAGGTACGCCCATTCACGCATGTCTCCACGCAGAAGATGCTCTAGCTGAGAATCGAACAGGAACGCGTCTTACTGTGAGGGGACAACGCTACCACAGCATCACCACCGCGGCTTACTGTAATTCACAAGTAATAAATACCCACATTAAACTACCTTACACGGCTTACTGTAATACACAAGTAATGAATACCCACATCAAACTAAGCACTCTGAAGGTAATCGCTACTAATGTGAAGCAACCGACGTGAAAGTCACCTTACACAACTTACTGTAATACACAAGTAATAAATACCCACATCAAACTAAGCACTCTGTAGGTAATTGCTACTAATGTGAAGCAACCAACGTGAAAGTCACCTTACACACCTTACTGTAATACTCAAGTAATAAATACCCACATCAAACTACCTTACACAGCTTACTGTAATACACAAGCAATAAATACCGACATCAAACTACTTTACACAGCTTGCTGTAATACACAAGTAATAAATACTCACATCAAGCTACCTTACATGGCTTACTGTAATACACAAGTAATAAATACCCACATCAAACTACCTTACACAGCTTACTGTAATACACAAATAATAAATACGCACATCAAACTACCTTACATAGCTTACTGTAATACATAAGTAATAAATACATCAAACTAAGCACTCTGAAGTCATTTGGCATTCATGTCATTTCATTTTTCATAAAACATTGCTAAATAAAGGGCAAAAATGCATCCTTAACTTGGACCAAGAATGCCATTGAAATGTAAAGCAACAGAACTGACATCATACACCGTAACCAGTAATAGATAAAAATCAGTTGCAGCACTGAGGAAGTCTTTGAAATACAGTAATGCAGCAGTTACACTCTAGCTGGGAATTAAGCTATATACATGTATGAACAGAACTGGTACGTCAAGAAATGCATATCTTAGGCAAAGACGACATTGAAAAACTGAAATAGTGTAAATGCTTTTTTTCAGTGAATCAAATAAAATAAAAACACTCAGTTGTAGAGAGGAAGGGCAGATGTTATAAAATAGTTGGAATTGTGAGGGAGAAAGGGGCTACTCCTTAATAAGGAAAGAATCTTAAGTCAGATACAGAAGGAGCATCTTACATTATAAAAACATTTGGAAATTTGTTTCTGCACTTGTTTATAGGAGTTGTGTTGCATTTAAAATGTACTTACTGAGCCACACTGTGGAAGAGAGATTGTTTGTTGTGATCCTTTAACCATGTGTGTTGCAGGAGCTTCGTATACCAACGTGTGAATTCTGCAATACTACATCTGGTGCATCTTTTTACATTTTTTTTCAGTTGGTATTAAACCTATTGAGTTCAAACACCTGCAACTCTGAACTCCTGATTCTTTGCTGAAACTATGGGGCCTCACAGTCCTGGCTGCTTGTTAATGCCATGGATATTTGTAGTGGCAGTTACTGTATTTTATACTGTGCACTTATACAAAAATTGCAAAAACCCTGCATTTTCTGGTGTATGGCAGTATTTCTCATCGCAGGTACATGAGATTTTATTTACTGGTGAATGGCTCTATCTCATACTCTGCAGTTATGAAAACGGTAAAAACGTGCAAGTATCTATTATCATAAGAAAGCATTTCCTTTACTTGGATGGCACCACAGTACAAATGTTACTGTCCTGATCTGTTTCCTGAGACAAACAACAAAAACATTCTGAAATTCATTTGTATTGTTATTATTTTGTATTTCTATTACTTATTAGCTTATTATTATTATAAAACAAATTGTACTGCTTGCCTGCTTACTGGGGAGACTATACAGTAGAAGTCTCTTCTCCAGCAGTGAACCCAAAAAACATAGTGATTTCTTCAAGTAATATTATGACAGTTTGCTGCATTTAAGAGCTGTTGGACTGATCTATGCAGACTACTCACGAAGCAATGTATGCATGATGTCACTGGTAAATCTGCATTCCATGTCAATCATCGCACATTTGCATATTGCATCACCAGCCTCTGCCTTGTCAATCACACAAGCCACACCCATTCCTGCACGAACCTAACGGTGGGTTACTGATCCTCAGCAAAACCAGAAACAGTTCCACTTCTTCCATTCCAACATCTTCCACTGCCCATCTCCCTTACCACTTCTAATAAAGTGTTGGAAATTCTAACCCATGGATCAATAAAATGTTTCATTCTGTTGGGCAACTGCAGTTTAGACTGGACATGGTCACAGCGAAAACCTAGTAAATTAACTTTGTCAGTCGTTTACAGTTTAACACCAAACCATCTCACCAAACTCTTAACCCATTTAAAACATCTTGCTAGGTCTGCATCTAATTAACATCCCACAGATATGTCTCTCCTCTCACATACTGCCCATACCTCTCTTGCAGAATGCTCAGATTTTTACCTCATATTTTGGTCTGTTTCTCAAAGATTTATGTTTTTCTGGCAAATCACTGAGGACAGAAGTCACAAAATAATGGCACACATTTGAGTTTCAGACTTCATGTCCTTCAAAAAAAATGCATGTTAATACATATCCTACTTTAGCAGCATTCTAATATTAAAAGAGCATGTCCCCGCATTATTTTAGTCTTTGTCCAGACTTCTTTTTCTAAGAGCTTGAGATGTATGTGCCTAAATCATTATCAGATCCCTTTGTTATGACCTTCCTCTGGTCTTGCAAGACTCCAAAACTTCCCCTGATGACAATACACTGGCAGCAACTCTCTGTCCAGAAGGAAAACTTAGGAAACTCCACCCTACAAATTTTAAAGTGATGCTGACTAAGTTTTATATTCCTTAATGTTCCAAATTCACCAACAAAAGGGAGCATCTCAAACATGGTGCCAACCTTGATGTATTTCTTTAGGACCTTAATGTTGGAAAATAACCCCCATTTTGTTTTGCATGTGATTAAATAATGGTAGATTATTCGCTTAACTCTACTGCATTTATTTGAGTTTGCCTGCTAAGACCTGTATTAACAAGCAGCGTCCTAAAGAGACTGAGATAGAGGTTAGTAATAACTTGGAGATATATTGTTGATGTTTTATGGTTATTCCTGGTTTACGCACCACTGGGAGTATGTAAGTGGGTAGGCATATACAGGAGCTACCCAATGTGGAACCCTTAGTGTGTGCCTTACCTGATGTGGAACTCTCAGTATGTATATTACCCAGTATGGAACCCTTAGTGTGTATCATCCCATGTGGAACTCTTAGTGTGTGCATTACCCAGTGTGGAACCCTTAGTGTGTATCACCCCATGTGGAACCCTTAGTGTGTGCCTTACCTGATGTGGAACTCTTAGTGTGTACATTACCCAGTATGGAACCCTTAGTGTGTATCACCCCATGTGGAACTCTTAGTGTGTGCATTACCCAGTATGGAACCCTTAGTGTGTATCAC
The DNA here is from genome assembly GCF_019279795.1 of Protopterus annectens. Lineage (NCBI taxonomy): Eukaryota > Metazoa > Chordata > Ceratodontiformes > Protopteridae > Protopterus > Protopterus annectens. The sequence goes on along the minus strand of NC_056743.1, from coordinate 351,401,889 downwards.
CCCATGTGGAACTCTTAGTGTGTGCATTACCCAATGTGGAACCCTTAGTGTGTGCCTTACCTGATGTGGAACCCTTAGTGTTTATCACCCCATGTGGAACTCTTAGTGTGTGCATTACCCAATGTGGAACCCTTAGTGTGTGCCTTACCTGATGTGGAAACCTTGGTGTGCATTACCTGATGCCGGTAGTCAGGCTGTGGTTGAATAGGGTGCCTAATGGTGCTGCAAGTTCCTCCCCGAGTTCATGTAGGATGCAGCCTGGGATGTTATCATTTCCCATGGAGGCTGTATTTTTTTGCCTTTGACAGGGCACTGATGGCTTGCTCCCTAGAGATAAGGGGGGGGGGTACTGGAGATGTCCTGTTTTACTGATGGAGGAACAGAGGGTTGAAGTTTTCACTGAACCTGTCTGCCAGCAGGTTGGCTATATCTACAGTGTTTGCGTATGTGGTGTCCTTGACCATCAGTTCTGAGCAGACCTGGGTGCTTCCCATAAGACTGCAGACATATGTGAAGACCACCTTATGATCGTTGATTTAGTAGATGTGGCCAGTTTGGACTCAACGTTTGCTTTGGAAGATTTCACAAGTGCTCTTATTTGCTTGTTCAAGCTAAGAAGAGATTGCTTCCAATTAGGCACCTGCTCCTTCTTGGCCCTGGACATCAATTTTATCTTTTTATTATACAGCTTATTTATTGCAGATATCTACCAGACAGGTTTACTCTTCCTTGAGGAGGAGGATTTTTGTCCATTTGGGTATTCCTGAGTCCATGCAGCTATATAAATGCTCGTATAGTACTTTCTTGTAGGTTTAGACATATGTGCCAGTTCCTATGGAGGGGGAGGGGGCTGTGAAGCTGATTATATCTTCCCTCAGGAGGTTGTAATCAGCTTTGGAGAAGTTTTTTTTGTTTGTCCCTAGCTGGGGGATGGGGTCGGGGGAGATGGTGACTTTGAAAATGATTGCTTTGTGGTCAGATCTTACCAGGAATGATGACACTGTAGGGATGCCGCAGCGGTTACTCATGTTGGTTAATACCAAGTCCAATATATTTTCACCTATTATGGGGGTGTTGAGCAACTGGTCTAAGGCATTTGCACTGACAAAATCAAGGTATCTCTGGGCATTTGTGTTTTGGAATGAGTTATTTATTCCAATCTATGGCTGGATAGTTAAAGTCATCCAGAATTAGGGTAAAGGGTTGAATATTGATAGATTCAAAGAGGTCCAGATAGGTGGAGTGGGCATCTTGAGTCAGAGTTAGAGGCCTATAGCTAGCTATGATTTGAACAGGGATCTTGTCAATTGTTAACTGCACCTGGAGTATTTCCTGTGCATCATACTGTTTGACCATCCTGTAGGCGTGTATGTTGACCATCCTGTAGGCGTGTATGTCTTATACATATTGCAACTCCACCTCCTTTTGCTCTGCTGCCTACAGTTTGGGGTCTGAATATATGACAGTTTGAGTAACTTGGTATGGCTGGGGTGCTCTCCACGGCTTTGAGCCAGGTTTCTGTGACTGCACAAATGTCAGCATCTTCCAGGGTTAAGAATGCTTGCAATGAGTGCAGTTTCATGTTTAGACTCCTAGCATTTAGTAGCATGACCTTTAGTTTACATTTTGATGAAATTTTCACATTAGTAGATTTGACACCCTGGCATTGCCTAAAAAATGCACTATGGGGAACGCATAATCATCTTCTCGACTGCCTAGATAACCATGCAATGTTCTCAAACATGCCACCAAAATGTCATTGCCAGCACTTATGAAACTAGGCCATGTTTACTTGGTAGTCTTTAAAAATGGACATTTAGTTATTCTCATCACTGCAGTCCCTCTATACATTCCTTAAGAGTAAATAATCACTTACAAATATATGGGTGCTCTGACTGATCTGTCAAACATCCAGCCTTCATACTGAATTCACAACCAACAAACTCCTTCAGCAGCTCAGACTTTCCCACACAATTACTTACTTGTCTCCTGAACATATATATTCTTAAAAAATATCTTGAAAACCAAACTTCTGCCCTGGGCAACTCAAGACAAAACCTCCTTCAAAATCTCTGTGTACCAATTTGTTAGCTTAGCATACAAAATAACTCAGCACTATAATCCTCTCCTTGACACAAATATACTGCTATCAATCATTGTGAATCTCTATTCTTTTCTATTGCTGTCTCCTAAGAACTGTATCCCAACTTGTGCCTTCTGCTGGCATGAATTTTCGTTAACAGTGAAATGTTATGTTGTCTAAGGAACCTGGACCCTTATGTGGTTACCGTTCAGCACTCCATGTTAACTACACAGAATGAGCCTGCAATATGTTTTCCCCTGCTGTTGGGAACACTCTCCATTCTAACATATGAAACAGCCCAATTATTATTACATCCAAAAATAAAATTAAGACTATCTTCTAATTCTAATTATATTTTAATTATAAAATTAAACTGTATCTTCTTACTCCTCTAATACTAATTAACTAGCGTATGAAGATGTAACCATGTGATTGTAACTAGTTCCACGTACTTTACATAATTGTAAAGTACAACTATAGAGTAATTGCTTTTGTGCTAACAACTGTATATAATAATGTCATATTTAAAATTATCTGCACCATTTGAGATTAAACATACTGATAAATGACACTTTACATCATACAATGACCCAAAGAATAATTGCATATTATTGGAATCTTGTTCAAAACTATCTCTTCAGTAGAATTGTTTCGCCCTTTTATTTCCTCAAAGCATATTATTATTATTTCTAGTACTGTATTCATATCAACTGTAAATGCTTGCTGTTTTCAGTTATCTTTACTAATGGTGACTGTTGTTAAATACACCACTTGTACTGGTCATAGCTGAAAAGGTCACCAGTTAGCAACTGTATATATGAATAATTAAAAGATTAGGTAGACTCACAAACAGAAAGTTAGATTAGATAGATAGATAGATAGATAGATAGATAGATAGATAGATAGATAGATAGATAGATAGATAACATAGATGGGGATAAGTAGACAGACAGACATTCTTTTCATCTTTGGAAAAACAGTAGTCAGTGATTAAAAAGTACTTACTGGAAAAATGTAAATAAATGCAACCTATTAATACAATCCATGTTGAGATTTAGCATTAAGATACCTATTTTACTCAGTAACAATCCTAAATCTGGAAGGCTGACTTATTGTAATACACGAAGAGATTGTAATAAAAACAGACTGAGTTATAAAGAACAAACCCAAATGTCAGTAGGACAGTTTGGAGGGACAAGTATGTTTCTTACAGACTATCCATTTTCTGGAACAGGTTTTCCATCCATGTGAAGCAGAGTCCTTTTGTAATACAATTCAAGCTGACTTGGTTCAGTGGATGGGGAACTGGAAATTCACTCCTGGTCTGACACCTATTTCTTTAACAGACTGATGCAGCCTGCAAATGCTTGACCACCCATGACCAAGCTTAGATATACCACTTAAAATAATCTTAGGGTACCCAACTTGTCAGATATAATTGTATTACATGGGTAGGCTTAAAAAGGCTACTGTAGTCTTTTGCCTAGTAATTACCTGTGAACCTATAAAAAGAAGGGGACAGAGAACAATGCGTCTTTTAAGCTGGGAAGGAGGAGTTTAGTGGTTGATTGCAGGTGATTGCCAGGTGCACAGGGGGATAAGAATGCTACAGTCTGAAGCCAAAGAACAACTAGAATATCAAGCAGTTCAGACATGGAGTTACAAAATGAGGCAGGACACCGACCAATAGAATTCTACCGAAACAATTCACTAGTCATAGCAAAGACTCCCTTTGTACAGTCTAAGAGGTGGCTTTAAAATGGCTGTCACCAGATGGCCAATACTGAAATCTGACTGAAAACTTATCGGTCAGAGCTGTATATAAGTAACAAAAATAAAACTTTGCAGCAGATTGTGGCTCAGACCATTGGCTTCATACTGCGGAGTTAAGACTTAAATTGAAATAAACAAGAAATGCATTTAGGTCAGTTTGATACAAGCTCAACTATGCTCCAAGGGAATGAATTATGGAGGTGAAAAATATATTTAGGGGATTAGACTTAGTAAATACAGCACCAAAACTGTTATGGCCAGAAGACCAGTAGGAGGCAACAACAATATAAAAAATAGAAAGAAAGTTGAGAGGGCTAAACAGCTGTCTCAAGGCTGCAGAAGTGGCCAAGGAAAGGAAGACAGCAGAAAGCAGAGAATAAAAGAATAAAAGATATGTGAAACTGAAGGCAGAGTTTCAAAGAACAGCAATAAGAGATATGGAGACGCATTTAAATGAGCAATTGCAAAGAAATGAAAAACAAAAAATACAGAAAGAAAAAGACAAGACATCTTTTCAAGAGGACTGCCAATATTAAGAGATACTTTCAGGCATAAAGAAGACAAAGAGCGAAGGGACCTAACAGAAGCAGAGGATATTAAGGAGTGTGAAGAGAACACCAAACACATACATAAGGGGGAGAGCAGTATTACTGATACTACATAAGGAGGAGAGCAGTATTACTGATACTACATAAGGAGGGGAGCAGTATTACTGATACTACATAAGGAGGGGAGCAGTATTACTGATACTACATAAGGAGGAGAGCAGTATTACTGATACTACATAAGGAGGAGAGCAGTATTACTGATACTACATAAGGAGGAGAGCAGTATTACTGATACTACATAAGGAGGAGAGCAGTATTACTGATACTACATAAGGAGGAGAGCAGTATTACTGATACTACATAAGGAGGAGAGCAGTATTACTGATACATACAACTTCATGTTCCGTAGTCTAGGCCCAGACATCCTGAAGTTAAATGCACAACAGAAACATTCGTAACAAGTCCTCGAGCAGTAATCATAATCCATATGAACTGTTTAAAATGCTGTAAAATGTTGTTAAGTGCTATTCGGACTTTCCCTGAGAATTTGGAAGACATGATAGATGCCATTAGATTACAAAAGCTCAATTTATATTCAGATTCCAAACAGGGAAGTACAAAGGAGTGTGTTCAAAATTATCACAAAAATGTACCTGTTGCACATGCCGGAAAGGTAATCCTCATGGGTCCTGCAAACTAGGACTCCAACAATATATGAACTGAGTTCTGAGGGATTTCCAACCTAGTAATACAAGGGGCAGAGGCACCAATGCTCAAGCTGCGTACATTGCTGGAGATCACTTCTGCTTTATTGACTGCATTAATGCTTTTGACTGTGTTGATAACAAGAAGCTGCGGCAGGTTCTTAAAGAAATTGGAATGCGATGTGTAAAGGGTTAAAATGAAATTGCATGGGTATTGAGAAGGTTAGTGTATGTGGCACGGTAACATGAGTAGAAACATGGAAACATGCAGACTGTTGTGTTGTTACTTCTTGTGCCTGAGGCAGCATTCTTTCTACTATGTCACATGATGAAAGAAAGTATTTCATACAATGTTATATTTTATTTCCTGTGCTTGAGGCAGCATTCTTCCTAGATCACAATCTCACGGTAGAAAAAAATATTCTTATATTCAGCAATATGTTATAAATAAGAAAAAAGAAAATAACAAATCTATACTTATACTCTGCTGTATTTTCATTAGATATTTAGTAAATTACTTGAATAATGAACTGTACTATAACGTACATTAGTTAGCATTTTCCTATTCGATGACTACCAATGGTATGAATAATAAACTTTATTACTTTTTTGAAGGTTTCCTATAAAACATTATGAATTATTTCGTTCTGAGAGACATATTTTCCAGGGTATGCTCTCCCACACGTGTGTTTATTGTTTTAATAAATTATTTTAAACCTGCCAAGCACTGAAGTTTCATTTGTTTGTAGTTTTAACCTTAAAGGTCACCATATTTGCCTCCATAGAAATCCATTTGCAGAAGAAGGAACAATTTGAATTAATATGGAAAACTGACTGGTTCAAAACTGAGAAAGGAGTGTAACAGAGCCATAGATCATCAATCTATATGCAGACTATATTATTCACAATTGTCAATATTTTGTTAATGTACAATTTTGCTTATATTAAATGTTGACATTTTAAATGGGCATTAATACATTGTTTTCCTATCATCTTATGCAACCTCCTTGGGCTGAAATGAAAATGGTCCACTTAATTCAGTGATCTACCCCAGTTAACAAAATTGAAAAAAATAAATAAATACATGAAATGCTAGATTACAATTTTTGTTACTGAGGATCACTTGTCTGTGACAAATAAAGTTTTTTTGCATTGGAACACTTTCCGGGTTTCATGATTTTTAGACATTATTGTGACTGAACTTATCAACGAAGTTTAAACACCACTAGTTTCTCTGTTTTTTATTTTTTTCCACAACGCTTGTAGTGGAGAGGTTGGAACTAGATAGATTCCTATGCTTGTTCATTTATTCTTTATAGTAAAAGTAACATTTTTTTTATTCATCAGGCTTTTGGTATTAATAATCTTTATTTGTAGCGGGCCGATAACCAGTTTACTGTCATACTTTAAGCTATTGCTTTTGAACTCATACCCTTTCATAGCTAATACACTTTATCAATGCAGTTATCTGTTGAGGTCACAACAAGAAGCTCTTTATTAAACAACAGACTGTCTTGCCATTCTTGGAGAGAATTTTTTCCAAAAGATGCACCTACTACTTGGAACTCTTCACCTGCTAAAATTAAAAAAGAAGATGAAATGAAATGATACTAATAACAACAATAACAACAAGCTCAGTGTCCTCAACTTCAGGGGTGTAATATTGCCCCATCTAACCCAAATCTCTTAATGTGCTTCTTAAAATTACACAAGTTTCCTTTTTTCTCCTAATTGCATTTTGTTAGGTCAGTCATAGCAGTGATTGTTGTTTAAAACATTTTCACGTTCACGTAGAAACAACTTTGAGTTTAATACATTTTGCACAATTTATTTCCCCTCTAAATTCATCCACAAACTTTTTATTACCCATACTTTATGAATACAGCTGTAACATTTTTATTTTATGAGAATGAATGGTAGTCTCCGTTCTTATGTTGTTGTGGCAATCACAAGTAGACTAGTTTGTATATTCGTATTGTCTGTTATGCTTTTTTTTTTAAAACAAATCTTTTTACAATTAATTTGCTAAACATGGGTACCTTAACCCAGCACTGCATTTAAAAGGGCCACTTGGAATGACTCACCTACTTTGTCAACAAGTTAATTAACAAAAAAAAATCTAAAAAGTCAGTCCAAATTCTTCAACGTCTGTAAGACCGCTTTACTTTTTGTCACTTCATTTAAGCCATGCATATTCCAAGATATTAACAAAAGTCATCATTTATAACTAAGCACAGTGCTGTGATATTAGTACCTAATAAATTATATCTAAGCCATGCCCATAGAACTTAAACAGGACTGGACATATAACGTACGTGTGTGTGTGTGTGTGTGTGTGTGTGTGTGTGTGTGTGTGTGTGTGTGTGTGTGTGTGTGTGTGTGTGTGTGTGTGTGTGTGTCTGTGTGTGTGTGTGTGTGTGTGTGTGTGTGTGTGTGTGTGGTGTGTTAGTACAGGGGGAGCCTAAGAAAGGGCATTTCAAAAGAAACCATTGCAATTGCAAGGCAACAGGTCTATATTAGATCACCAAACGCTTAAAAAAATGAACGGTGATTAATCGACCCTATGTAAGCGAAAGCTTACAATTTCAAACTGTCAGAACAGCGATTTTTTTCCTATGGAAAAAAAATTGCTGTTCCAACAACAACCAAAAACAAAAAAACATATTTTAAACATTACATTAAGTGGGGAGCTTCACCTCCCACACACCCCGATGTGGGGTGCTGTGCCCCTCCACACCCCCCCCTACTTAAATATACCAACTCCAAAACCGCACTACAGTGCCGAAAATGGGAGAGTAACGAAGCGGCCAAGCAAAGTCTTTCCCTGGGAAAGAATTCACTTAGAAGCCACTTCGATATTTTGCCATTTCAGCCTTTTGAGTTCAACCAAGACGCATTTGAAAGAATGCGTCTTTGGTGTTCTAATAGGGAACCCAAGTCAACTCTATTTAAATAAAAGATGGACTCAAAAAAATAGTAGTACCCATTTACAATTTTAAATTTTGTTGGATAGTATGTAATCAATACATCTAAAATGTAAATGTATAACTGAAACAACTAAAACATACTGAGTGTATTCAAGTAATAAGGATGTGTCTTATAAATCAGAAAGAAACTGTCTATGGTTTTCATCCACTGTGAAATTCATCATTCTTGCTATATTTAAAGTACTAGTGATTTACAGGATGCCTTTGAAGTATATGGAATTTATTCTGAAATTATGACAGCTGAGGGTGCACAAAGTTCTTCCTTGGTGTCCATTCCAGAATATGAATTTATTTCATTTAACAGGCAAATGTTTGAAATTAGATTAAAGCTGCTAAGTACATTTATAGATATTATACAGGAGTATACAAAAACATATGCTGAATACTGCCATTTCTGAGGTGATGCTAATAGAATAAATTTGTGTTTCATAGCACCACCTAACATGATGTCAGAACTGGGATATTCTCAATGAAAGAAAGCCTAAATCATTTTCACAGCTTACAAAACTGTCTTAGTCATCACTAGTGAAAACTATATTATTATTTCTCAAAGTCCTCATTTTACTGAATTGAAAATAACTATTATTAAAATACCACTTTTTTTCTGCCATGACAAAGTTTAATCCACCAGAAATGCTTGAACATTCAAAATAAGAAGTCTCTTTGGTCTGGCAGTTGGTGCAGAAGATTAAAGAGCTGTTAACAAGCTGTTCCCCATAGTTCTGTGGTCCTGCGTTTGATTTCCCCATAGTTCTGTGGTCCTGCGTTTGATTTCCCCATAGTTCTGTGGTCCTGCGTTTGATTTCCCCATAGTTCTGTGGTCCTGCGTTTGATTTCCCCATAGTTCTGTGGTCCTGCGTTTGATTTCCCCATAGTTCTGTGGTCCTGCGTTTGATTTCCCCATAGTTCTGTGGTCCTGCGTTTGATTCCCCTCAGCCTCCTTTGCCTAAGTGTATGATACTGAGCAAATTACTTAATAAGATTCTCTACTAGGGCAAGGCTGAAAAAGGTCCATGGGGCTCACTGCTCTATCCTGGTTAACACATACAAATGAAATTATAAATAAACCATTTTGTGAGCTGCCGAGAGAGAGGATAAAATTATATGAGTTATTAACTTAATGTTAAGGCCAAAAAGGAAATATAGCATATGAGAATTCATGTTGTGACATAGGTATACAAACAAAGGGTGTATGTGTGTAGAAGTTTATGTGAGACTAGAAGAAAATTGTGGTGTTAATGGTACTAAAGATGAACAAATAACAGACAGAACTGTGATCAGCCTGGCAGATGTAGAACTGTCACAGACGTTAACTGCTTGAAGTTAAGCTAACCTTAGAAAAAGAGATATAGATAACTAGAGAGATTGAGCTGGTGAAATGGCAGAATCTAACTAAAACTTGGTATGTGATGTTTATAAAGTGAAATGATATGCTCCATAAAGCATGCTATGTCTCAGTCTGTCAGGTAAATGCACGAGGAATGACCGTTACCATAATGTATCACAGCAGTATGCTGCATGTCGCAGCAGGTGAATGAGATATAAGAGATGCAGCAGGGACACATCTGGGTTTTGTGGCACCAGTGCACCTCTCCGATCTGACATGGCATCTCCCAAATCCACCCTACAAGTGGTCTCTTCATCTTCATGGTTGAGGAGCCAAAAAAAAAGGAAAAGAAAAAACAGCCTGACTGAGCTCAATAGGTAAAATAAAATGGTCTTTCTACATAATTGTAGCAAACTACTTGGTACAAACGTAACAAAGCAGATTCTACATGTTATTGTGTATTGAAGGAAGAAGCAACAGCACTTCAACTCTGACCACAAATGCAAATACCAGCATTCAGAAACCAAACGCTTGTATGTCACTGCCACTGACCGCTTGTATGTCACTGCCACTGACCGCTTGTATGTCACTGCCACTGACCGCTTGTATGTCACCGCTTGTATGTCACTGCCACTGACCATCACCTGCTGATAGTGGCCCCGGCACATTACACCAGTGTGGTTTCCACCTTCTCCACACCTTAGTCACACCTCTGACATTGACCTCTATTGCTGTTATTTGTAAAACAATGCAAGTTAAAGAGATTGCTAATGAAAAAGTTAATGAAACTAAACACAGTGGATAAAAAGCATTTTCTTGGGTTCAGTTAATACTGTGTCAGATGTAGAAGCTGACTGGTAAGTACAAATACCAACATATAGCAGAACTGTGAGTTTTAAACTAGGTTCAGGAGCAGATGTTAACAAGGAAGGCATTGTTGCAGTTATGAAGATAATATGGCTGTGAATCAAAGAAAATTAAAAGATGAGAAATTTCATAAGAAAATTAAAGCAGATGTCAATAGGATTATTATGAATGTAAAATCTACACAGCAGATGTCAATAGAATTATTATGAAGGTAAAATCTAATACTTTTGATTTACATACAAATGGTTATATCACTAATGAATTAACATTTTTCATATGGACAATTTTTTACTGCCTATGTATTACGCCACCCCACCTCCCCCAAATACATAAAGATGCTAAGAATCCACCAATAAGGCCTTTTGTGTCATCTAGAGGCTGGATCATAGAACCAGTATCTAGGTACTTAGGATTATATAATGAATGGCAATGATTTCATGACTGACAAATAAAACATCAACCAAAACAGATCATTCCTTCAGTATACTGATAACAGCAACAAAGTACCAATAACAGCAACAAAGTACCGATAACAGCAACAAAGTACTGATAACAGCAACAAAGTACCGATAACAGCAACAAAGAGCAACACATAACATCAAGCAAGTAAATGCATTTCCTTGACTGATGCACTAATAAAAGACACACGCAAGCTTGTCTGAATTGTGACAGTATAACAAGAAGGATGTTGTAAAGGTAATCTGCACATTGGGGTTAAGGACAGGGTTAGGCTTAACATTACTAAGGTAGGAAAATAGTAAATCCTATACCACCAAAGGTGCTCCAGTCAAAAACAATTACTAGAGCAAGAATACTGAGTGCACCATCACAGCACGCAATAAAAATTGAAATCGATTTAATATAAAAAGCACAAACACAGCAGAAAACAATAGAATATCCAAAGGATGAAAAGCGCTTTCAGCTAATAGCATCCTTCAGTTCATCAACTGAATTCGTCAACAATTCTTGCTCTAACATTACTAAGGTGGCAGAGGGGCATGCAGCGCTAGGATATCAGAGTGCTACAATACTAGGTTATCGCAGTGCAGAATACTATGATATCAGAGTGCTATGATATCAGAGGGCTAGAATACTAGGATATCACAGTGCCAGAATACTTGGCTATCACAGTGCTAGGATATCAGAGGGCTAGAATACTAGGATATCACTGCCTGAATACTAGGATATCAGAGTGCTAGAATACCAGTATATCACAGTGCCAGAATACTAGGTTATCAAAATGCTAGGATATCAGAGTGCTACAATACTAGGTTGTCACAATGGCAGAATACTAGGTTATCACAGTGCTAGGATATCAGAGTGTTACAATACTAGGTTATCACAGTGCTAGAATACTATATCACAGTGCTATGACATCAAAGGGCTAAAATGCTAGGATATTGCAATGCCAGAATACTAGGATATCACAGTGCTATGATATCAGAGTGCTAGAATACTAGCATATCAGAGTGCTAGAGTACTAGGATATCACAGTCCTGGGATATCAGAGTGGTATAATACTAGGATATCACTTTGCGGGAATTCTAGGGTATCAGAGGGCTAGAATACTAGGATATCAGAGGGCTAGAATAGTAGGATATCACAATGCCAGAATATCAGATTGGTAGAATACTAGAATATTGGAACTCATTAAAAGAGACATTGGGAACCTCCAAACACTGGACCCTACCCAGTACGGCTTTGTTAAGGGCAGATCATGCCTCCTAAACCTGGTGGACTTCTTTGAGACAGTTACCAAGGCTATAGACGAGGGAAAGGTGGTACACACAGCCTACCTAGACCTGGCAAAGGCCATCAACACTATTCCCCATTCTGGTATTATAGACAAATCACCAGCCTGAACATAAACCCCTTTGTCACAAGATGGGTTACCAATTGGCTCACGGACAGAACCCACATGGTGAGAGTTGCGGGAGCTAGGTCTGACTAAGTCGGTTACAAGTGGCGTCCCCCAGGTCTCAGTCCTAGGACCCCTCCTGTTCGGCATATACTTCTCAGAGGTACAGACAAGCACAGGAGGACTATGGCTGACCAAGTTTGCAGACGACTGCAAACTAGGGGCTATAATTGACTCACCGGCTGACACATCCTACAAAAGGGTCTCACTGAGATGGATACCTGGTGTCAAAATCATGGCCTCAAGCTAAATGCCAAAAAGTGCATAGTTATTCCCTTTGGAAGTAACAAAGTACCCACAAACTACCACATAGGTGGTAGTCCCCTAAATATGGAAAATGTAATAAGAGATGTGGTGACCCAAGTAGATAGTAATCTCACCTTTGATAATCACATTGCCAAAGTGGTTAGAAAATCCTTCTATGTGGCCCACCTAATCACAAAAGGGTTCACATCCAGATCAAAAGAGGTCTTTGTGCCCCTCTACTCATCACTCATCAGACCCATCATAGAGTACAACGCCCCATTTGGGATGTACCTTACAAGACACCTGCAACAGCTGGAAAGACCACAGAAGTACCTCACCAAGAGGATCACTGGCCTCAAACTGATGCCCTATGCAGCTCAACTGAAGAAACTCCAGCTGTATTCAGTTGCATATCGCCTACTCAGAGGTGATCTCTGCCTGACATATAAGGCCATGTCCAACCCAGAATTGATGGACATGCTCCACCTAAAGAAAACCTTATCCCCTTGAGCCACACACTCTAGGGATCTAAACCTCACCACAACAATAATTAGGATGTGCTGGAGGGATAGATTCCTGTCCCACAGACTTCCCATGCTCTGGAACAAGATTCCAGTCTACATTAGGCAGAGCACTTCACTAACCCTCTTCAAGAGAATCCTTGATAAGTGGATGGGAAATGGAAAGTTTACCCCAGGGATCACATCAGTGGCTCTGCTGGACAGAGGAACAGGGAACTAATCTAAGGGGGGCGGCGAAAGCCAACACATTCCGGCTAGGCTTATAAATGCCTTCGGGCAGATAGCCTAGTACCTACCTATGAACCTAAGAATACTAGGATATCATGGTGCTAGGCTATCAGAGTGCCAGAATACCAGTATATTACAGTGCCAGAACACTAGGTTCACAGTGCTAGGATATCAGAGTGCTAGAAACTAGGATATCACAGTGGCAGAATACTAGGATCTCACAATACCACAATATCAGAGTGCTAGAATACTAGTATATCACAGTGCCAGAATCATAGGTGATCACAGTGCTAAGATATCATAGTGCCAGAATATCAGAGTTCTGGAATACTAGGATATCACAGTGCCAGAATACTAGGATCTCACAATACCACAATATCAGAGTGCTAGAATACTAATATATCACAGTGCCAGAATCATAGGTGATCACAGTGCTAAGAAATCAGAGTGCTAGAATACTAGGGTGTCACATTCCAGAATACTAGGATATCACAGTGCTAAGATCTCAGAGAGCTAGAAAACTAGGATATCACAGTGACAGAATACTAGGATATCACAGGGCTAGGATATTAGAGTGCGAGAATAATAGGATATCACAGTGCCAGAATTCTATGGTATCACAGTGCTAGGATATCAGAGTGCTATAATACTATGAAATCACAGTGCTAGAATACTAGGGTGTCACATTCTAGAATACTAGGATATCACAGCGCTAGGATGTTAGAGTGCTAGAAGACTAGGATATCACAGTGCCAGAATACTAGAAGATCAGAGTGCTAGAATACCAGTATATCACAGTGCCAGAATATTAGGTTATCACAGTGCTAAGATATCATAGTGCCAGAATATCAGAGTTCTAAAATACTAGGATATCACAGTGCATGAATACTAGGATATCATGGTGCTGGGATATCAGAGTGCTAGAATACTAGGATATCAGAGTGCTAGAATACTAGGATATCACAGTGCCAGAATCATAGGTTATCACAGTGCTAAGAAATCAGAGTGCTAGAATACTAGGATATCACAGTGCTAGAATACTATGATATCACAGTGCTAGGATATCAGAGTGCTATAATACTAGGATATCACAGTGCTTGGATATTAGGCTATCACACTGCTCAACACTAGGATATTACAGTGCCAGAATACTATTATTTCACAGTGATAGGGTATCAGAGTGCCAGAATATGAGGATTACAGTGGTAGGATATCAGAGTGCTAGAATACTAGGGAATACTAGGGTGTCACATTCTAGAATATTAGGATATCACAGTGCTAAGATATTAGAGAGCTAGAAGACTAGGATATCACAGTGACAGAATATTAGGACATCACAGGGCTAGGATATCAGAGTGCTAGAATAGTAGGATATTGCAGAGCCAGAATTCTATGGTACCACAGTGCTAGGATATCAGAGTGCTAGAATACTATGAAATCAGAGTGCTAGAATACTAGGGTGTCACATTCCAGAATACTAGGATATTACAGTCCCAGGATATTAGAGTGCTAGAAGACTAGGATATCACAGTGCCAGAATACTAGTATATCAGAGTGCTAGAATATTAGGATGTCACAGTGCTAGGATATCAGAGTGCTAGAATAGTAGGATATCACAGTGTTAGAAAACTAGGATATCACAATTCCAGAATACTAGACTACCACAGTGCTGGGATACCATAGTGCCAGAATACTGGGATATCACTGTACCAGGATACTAGTGTATCAGAGTACTAGAATATTAGGATATCACAGTATTAGAATACTAGGATATCACCATTCCAGAATACTAGGTTATCACAGTGCTAGGACATCAGCATGCTAAAATACTAGGTTATTACAGTGCCAGAATACTTGGCTATCACATTGTAAGGATATCAGAGTGCTAGAATACTAGGATATCAGAGTGCTAGAATTCTAGGATATGATATCACAGTACCGGAATATTAGAGTGCTAGAATACTAGGATATCAGAGTGGTAGAATACTAGGATATCACAGTGCTAGGATATCAGAGTGCTAGAACACTAGGGTGCCACAGTCCAGAATACTAGGATATCACAGGGCTATGATATGAGATTGGTAGACTATTAGAAAATCACAGTGGTAGGATATCAAAGTGCTAGAATACTAGGGTGTCACAGTCCAGAATATTAGGATATCAGAGTGCTAGAAGACTAGGATATCACAGTGCCAGAATACTAAGTTATCACAATACTAGGATATCAGAGTGTTTGAATACTAAGAAATCACAGCCCCGGAACACTTCAATATTACTAAGACAACTGTGAGTGTAGATACTGAGCAAAAATATTCTCAAACTGAAAAAAGTCTTACAAGTGTGTGTGTGTGTGGGGGGGGGGGATATACTATGGCACAAGGACCCAGTTCTAGACCAGCCATGAGCTACTAGTGCCATTAATTAATTCATATGATCTTGACAAAGTACTACCACAATGGCACTGACAGCTAATGTGACTGAGATGACTCAGTGGAAAAGCAATGCATGTGCTGTAACATAGTGCTGTCCTAAATACATTTTCAATTAAATATGACAGAAAGTCTATAAACTAATCCATCTATTTAACTGAGGACAGGTTTACTGTTGCACATTTATGCTGTTATATTCGTCTTATGTTAATACTTTAATTAACATAAATTTAATGGAAGCTGATAATATACAGAAATGTAATTTGAGTCAATTATCTGAGTTATTCATTGCCAATGGATGTTATAAATAGGTTTGTAGGCAAGTTTTAGGTAAGCTGCCCTTACAACCTATTTTAAGTGTAGCCAATTTACTTTTTTTGTGCTTGTAATCACCTTTCTCATTTGGTTATAGACCTATATGGCCTTACCCATCCTAAGGGCAACTGACACGTGGACAGTTTGAAGCATCAGTGAAGATAGGAGACAAAATGATGTGGCAAAGGGGGAACATCCAGACAAGCATGTAGAAAATGGGCGAAAGGTCACATTTTTAGTTGTAGCTGAACAGCTTCTGGAAATTAATATCAGACATCAGGAAGAGGCTGGTGAGGACAATGATTTTTCACTGGTGCTACAAGTACTGTAGCTGTGGTTAGTGATAACAGACCAGTTTTACAGGGCTACAGTAACACTATGCAGGCAAGTTAAATGTAAGACATTAGGAAAGGGCTGGTGAGTACAGAGATTTTTCACTGGTGCCACCAGTATTATGTGGTTAGTGATAACAAACCAGTTTTACACAGTACAGAAAGTATATACCGATAAGTTAAGTATAAGATATCAGGAAGGGAGTGGTGAGTCGAGTGATTTTTCACTGGTGCTAACAGTACTGTACCTGTGGTTAATGATAATAGACCAGTTTTACACGGTTACATTAACTGTATGCAGATAAGTTAAATATCAGACATCTGAAAGGGCTAGTGAGTACAGAGATTTTTTTGGTGGTGTCACCAGTAATGTCTCTGTGGTTAGTAATAACAGACCGGTTTTACAGGGTTACATTAAGTCTACGCAGGTAAGTTAAATATCAGACATTAGGAAGGGGCTGGTGAGTACAATGATTTTTCACTGGTGCCACCAGTACTGTTGCTGTGGATAGTGATAACAGACCAGTTTTACACGATTACAGAAACTATATGCCGATAAGTTAAATATAAGGCATCAGGGAGGGTTCCGAAGGGGATGTTGAGTCGAGTGATTTTTCACTAGTGCCACCAGTACTGTAGCTGTGGTTAGTGATAACAGATCAGTTTTTCAGGGTTACATTAAGACTATGTAGGTAAGTTAAATATCAGATATTAGGAAGGGGGTGGTGAGTACAGCAATTTTATACTGCTGTCCCCAGTACTGTAACTGTGGTTAGTGACAATAGACCAGTTTTACAGGGTTACATTAACTCTATGCAGATAAGTTAAATATCAGTACTGTACCTGTGGTTAGTGATAACAGACCAGTTTTAGAGGGTTACATTAACTCTATGCAGATAAGTTAAATATTAGTACTGTACCTGTGGTTAGTGATAACAGACCAGTTTTACAGGGTTACATTAACTCTATGCAGATAGGTTAAATATCAGTACTGTAACTTTGGTTAGTGACAACAGACCAGTTTTACAGGGTTACAT
This sequence comes from Protopterus annectens, assembly GCF_019279795.1. Taxonomy (NCBI): domain Eukaryota; kingdom Metazoa; phylum Chordata; order Ceratodontiformes; family Protopteridae; genus Protopterus; species Protopterus annectens. Next base: position 351,384,574 of record NC_056743.1, on the reverse strand, counting down.
TAACGCTATGCTGATAAGTTAAATATCAGTACTGTACCAGTGGTTAGTGATAACAGACCAGTTTTCAGGGTGACATTAAGTCTATGCAGATAAGTTAAATAGGTGCCACTAAGATTTAAAGGATATAGCATTACATCATCGGGGAAGGGGTGCAGGAATGGATATAAATTTATATCATCAGGAAAGGGGTGCAGGAATGTATTATATGGCAGAAGCATCCTATGGACAACAGAGAAATTTGAAGACCTTGGTATAATAAACAACTGCTTCCCTTCCCCATTAATATGTAGAACACAGCGCACAGATCTAACACATTGTGGGCAGTGTAAATGCAAAAGGAATGAGAGGATGCACTGTCAATATATGCATCAGAAGGCTGGTAATCCAATCATCACACTACACACAGCACTGATCAGTACTCATTTACAAAAGCTACTTGGGTGTAAATCTAACACATTGTGTGCAGTGTAAATGCAAAAGAATGAGGGGATGCACTGTCAATATATGCATCAGAAGGCTGGCAATCCAATCATCTCACTACACACGGCACTGATCAGTACTCATTTAGAAAAGCTACCTGGGTGTAAAGGACATAAAAGAGGCAGACAACAACCTGGTTAAGAGCCTGCAAAGGGTGGTGAGGAAAGTGTAAGTCATCATGTAGGAAAGGTTCAGACCCATGGAAATGTGCACTGTGAATTAGCGACAGTGATACCAGGGTACCTATTCACTAAATCATCATTGGACATGTTTCTTGTATGGATGTCATGAGGTAAGACAAGCAGAAAGGTAACTCTGACATGTTCAAGACAGAAGGTTAAAGATTATGAGTAGATGCTAGTGAAAAGTGAGTGTAGCAACCCCAGGAAGCCATTCCAGAATATACTACTACAATGGAATTCCACATTTTTGGGGTTTAAAGTACCAGGAACAAAAAGGGAAAATGTGCACAAAAGAAACATCAAATGTGCACTTACCTGCAAAATGTCAGGGTGTCTGTCACAGCAATATCAAATGTACACTTACCTGCAACATGCCAGGGTGTCTGTCACAGAAATATCAAATGTACACTTACCTGCAACATGCCAGGGTGCCTGTCACAGAAATATCAAATGTACACTTACCTGCAAAATGTCAGGGTGTCTGTCACAGAAATATAAAATGTACACTTACCTGCAACATGTCAGGGTGTCTGTTACAGAAATATCAAATGTACACTTACCTGCAAAATGTCAGGGTGTCTGTCACTAATACAAATGACTTTGCCAGCTGCCATTTATACATAATGACACATTCCTACAGTCCGTGATCATTTTCAGCAGCGGATTACTCATTACCTTTGCTTTCTGCGTCAATGTTTCCTTGCTGTCTTGGCAACACACATACTTTCTTACTTCCATACGCCATTACTAATTCTCAAAACCAACATACACACATGCTGTATTTTTTTTTAATTCATAGTACAAGCTTTGCTCACTACTGTTGTGAAAAGCCAGGTAAATTCTGGCACTAGGAGAGGAGTAGCTTCAAGGCAGTAAACCCGCTACAGACCCAGAAGTCAAAGTCAAAGAGGACCCTACAGCAGGTGAACCCTAGAAAGGCTGCAGGACCAGTCAACATCATGGCAAAGGTGTTAAAGGACTGTGCTGAACAACTAAGCACTGTACTCACAGATATATTTAACACCCCCCTCAGTCAAGTGAAGGTACCTAAATGCTTCAAAAATATAAATATTATTTCACTGCCAAAGAAGTCATTTCCCTCAAACCCCAGTGACTACAGACCAGAAGCCCTCATGTCCACCATTATAAAAAGCTTTGAAAGTGTAAAAAACACATGACAGCAAGCCTTCTGGTGACACTAGATCCACTTCAGTTTGCATATCATGCTGATCGCTCCAGGGTGGACACCATTTCAGTTGTATCTCTCATTGGCACACCTTGAGAACAAGGACAGCTATGGTAGAATGCTGTTTATTGACGTCAGTTCAGCATTCAGTACTGTCATTCCACAACAGCTAATCAAAACACTTGTTCATCTAGGCACCAACACCCATATGTGCAACTGGATCTTGGACTTCTTGACTGAAAGACCTCAAAAGGTATGTGTGGGCAATAACTTTTTGAAAAGCATCACAATCAACAGAGGATGTAAAGCTAGATTCAACACCAACCACATCATCAAGTTTGTGGATGACACTACAGTTGTGGGCCTCATGAGTGAAGGAGATGAGAAAGACTACAGGGAGGAAGTGCGCTCACTGGCTGACTGGTGTGCCAAGTAAAACCTCAACCTTAATATCTACAAAGCAAAGGAGATCACAATGGACTTCAGGAAAACACAACCCGCTCATTCTCTCATGATTAATGGTGAGACGGTGGAAAGAGTAAAGAGCACAAAATTCCTGGGGCTCACATTGTGGAATATTTATCTTGGTCAAAAAATACCAGTCATATAGTAAAGGTGGCTCACCAATGTCTGCATTTCCTGAAGAGACTGAGGAAAGCGAGTCTACCACCCCCTATCCTCTCCACCTTCTTAGAAAGTATCCTAACATGTAATGTTTCAGTGTGGTATGGGAGCTGCTCAGTCAGACCAAAAAGCCCTACAAAGGATAGTGAAGGTGGTAGGGGCAGTTGGATTTTGAAGAGTGGTAATGATGACAGTGATGCATGTTTGCTCATTGTATGTGTTATTGTATGCATATGTCTTCTCAGTTCCAGCCTGCTGCATGCAATTTCCTTTAGACTGCACTTGTGTAGGCTAAATGACAATAAAGTTTACTTTGACTTTGATGTTATGTCTAAATAGACTGCACCTTAGAAGCAAAGGGAATTACAGAACTAAGGGACAATAGCAGACAAGAGATCACAGCAACCATAAGATGCCTAGCCATATGCACCTTTAAGTATACAAAATAAAAAGCTCATACCAGCCTTTTCAAGCAGTTAAAAGTGCTCACCTCCCAAAGAGAGCAGAGCTGTATACGGCAATCACCATGTACAGTTGTAAAATAAATTAAATCCAACTGCCAATATTTTCTTTGTTTGATGCAAGACACATTACATTATCCTTAATTTTTCCCCTAGTGTTAACAGTTAAATGCACATAATTTTATTTTAAAATGGATATAAACCTGTTACCCCCATCCACATCCTGACACTAGTAGCATACCATGAATTCTACACTGAATTCAAACATACACTGGCATGCATATTGGTACGTCTACAAACTAATTTATTGAAGTGTCACAGACATGGCCAGAATGCTAAGGGGCATATATAGACAATATAATATAGCATTATAAATACACACACACACACATATATATATTTTCTACTCTATAAATATATATATATATATATATATATATATATATATATATATATATATATATATATACACACACACACACACACACACACACACGCACATATATACGTGTGTGTTTTTTATATATTATATATGTACGTATGCATGCATGCATGTATAAATGTAGCATAAAATAGCAAAGAAATGCATTAGTATGTGAAGGAAGTAGCATTTGCTTCGAGGGCCAAAGAAAGTTAATTGTAAGGAAATCACTCTGCAGTTCTACGAAAGTGCCTAATTAACTGCACAGACATATTTCAATGCCTGACAAGGAACATTAGTCTCTCTGAATGTAGACATGCACTGAAAATGGTACAGCAAAGTAGGCTTTTATGGATGCATTAAAGAATGCTCGTCAGGTGTCTAACTAACTACCTGCTGTTCTATTCTGATTGCTTTTTCCAGCACTGTGTGGGAAAATTTGAAGAGTATTGATCTTTTTGCAAAGCAAACAAGCAGAAGCACAGGAAATAGTTTACTTCCAAATCAAGCAAGAATTCAGTTACTAACTTTTCAAAATTTAAATCCAGTAAGATATCTTCAGCTCAAGATTGCCTCAGAAGTGAGGAATACGTGTGAAGGATTTCTGATTCCTTTGGGCACATCCCTGCTTTTTTATAGCATGTAAATGAAACACTGCAGAATAATAATGTTGCAAATTTAGTTGATAACAAAATAGTTTGCTAGGAAAAGTGACATGATTACAGGTCACCAGTTTCTGTAAGCTCAAATCCAACACCTTATTGACAAAGAGGGACCGTCAGATCCCAGGATAATTTTGTTATAAATAATTTGTTCTTTAGACAGCCATACTTAGGAAGTGGATAGTGTTACAGAGATAGCAATGTCTTTCAATGCGGAGGATCGAGGCTCTGAGCTACTAATGAGCTGTTTGGCATAGTCGAGGGCTCACAGTTTGATTTCTTCTGTCTACATATACAATAATCCAGAGTGACTCCGGAAAAGGATACTTGGGCTGAGTGAACTTATCCAGTTATTTATAAATTTGTCTACCATAGTAGAAAGAACACTTGCTTAACTAGACTGTGCTGAGTGAGCCTACCTGGTTATTTACTTATGAACTTGTTTACCAGGGTAGATAGAACATTGACCTAGGCAGACAGCCATCAGGCCCAGCCCAAGAGTACATAATACACAAAAGTAAAAACAACAACAAATACATTCAATATAAACAAAAGTAATATCAACAAATAATACAATGGAAAAACAAAGTATGGCACACTACACAGAGGATATATTAATGGGTTTAACATTTTCCAGGCCGTGTGTTGTGGCAGTGCTACAAAATGATTAAAGAAGCAGACCAACATCACTAAAGGGTGCCAATCACAGTAGAGAATGTATTCTCACACTAAGTTGATTTTTTTCTGGATGAGTGTTATGATTACTCACTGTGGAGTCAGTGTTATGTTTATGCAATTTTTGTTATACCACTTTTGCTAGTTTAAAGATATATGATTGTACTTGTTTACTGAAGTTGGGGAATGAAAGTATGTCAATTATTTGCTTTGGTATTGCTTCCTAGAGTTAGCAGTCCAAGATTGCGAAGGTGTATTCATTTAGCGAGGACGTTGAAGTGAAGAAGGAAAGGGAGCCAAGGTTGTAGGTCAGTTCCCTTTGTATCAGTCTGCCTGAAAAAATGCGAAGGAATCACTGAGAATGAACTGTAGATCATGGACCTAGAAGGAACCACCGTGAAGGAGTCTATAGATCATCGACCTAGAAGGAACCACCATGAAGGAGTCTATAGATCATGGACCTAGTAGGAATCACTGTGAATGAGTCTGTAGATCATGGATCTAGAAGGAACCACCGTGAAGGAGTCTATAGATCATGGACCTAGTAGGAATCACTGTGAATGAGTCTGTAGATCATGGATCTAGAAGGAACCACCGTGAAGGAGTCTATAGATCATGGACCTAGTAGGAATCACTGTGAATGAGTCTGTAGATCATGGACCTAGAAGGAACCACCGTGAAGGAGTCTATAGATCATCGACCTAGTAGGAATCACTGTGAATGAGTCTATAGATCATGGACCTAGTAGGAATCACTGTGAATGAGTCTGTAGATCATGGACCTAGAAGGAACCACCGTGAAGGAGTCAATAGATCATGGACCTAGTAGGAATCACTGTGAATGAGTCTGTAGATCATGGACCTAGAAGGAACCACCGTGAAGGAGTCTATAGATCATCGACCTAGAAGGAACCACCATGAAGGAGTCTATAGATCATGGACCTAGTAGGAATCACTGTGAATGAGTCTGTAGATCATGGACCTAGCAGGAATCACTGTGACTGAGTCCATAGATCATGGACCTTGAAGGAATTACTGTGAATGAGTCTGTAGATCATGGACCTAGTAGGAATCACCATGGAGGAGTCTATAGATCATGGACCTAGAAGGAATCATTGTGAATGAGTCTGTAGATCATGGACGTAATTGGAATCACTGTGAATGAGTCTGTAGATCATGGACCTAGAAGGAACCACAGTGAAGGAGTCTATAGATCATGGACCTAGAAGGAATCTTTGTGAATGAGTCTGTAGATCATGGACCTAGTAGAAATCACTGTGACTGAGTCTATAGATCATGGGGCGATATTGTACTTGAGGGCCTCACCAGATGTGCGGTAGCAAGCCCTGCCCCAAACCCACCCCCGTGATATGTCATTCATGAATATGCATTCCCTCCGAATGTACAACAAAATGTAAAAAGAAAACAATAGTTTCACAAGGAGTTCTTACTAATTAATAGGGGACTCCTTTATTTAATTTGGAGTTTGCTTTTAATTTAAAATGAGCTGTGGGAACCATTCTGGTAATCAGTTTCATTCCTGCATTCAGACCACAGCTCTAAAATTTGCACTTAAAAACTTAGTATAAGTAAACAAACAAATAAATGGGACAAAAACGCACACATCATGGGAATTTTCATCATTTGTAAAATTTATTTGACAAATAGTTATTAAACTAAGCTGCATCAATGCGTTTTAAAGACCTAAACAAATGCAAGTTATTTGTTGATTACAGCTCTATTTCTTCTGCTGCAAAAAGGAGCAGGGCAGCACAGGTACTGAATACTCTTTAAACGTAGAATAAATAGTATTTGCCAATGATTCATTTAAAATACTAATAAATCCAAACAGATCCTCTCGATAAGTAATATTAAGGCATACATAATTTTAATACTTAAAATTGTAACTTGCTTGGTATGTTCCGCATATTATATACCTACTACCTCTGTCACAATTGTTTTGAGAATAGGACCGTCACAGGCCAGTTTCATAATTTACAGACTATTAACCAGTTGTGCATCAAGATGCACAGCCCGGGTCTACCAGATCTGTCACTCAATTCGTGACACGCCCACTTCTGCACAAAATGAACTGGTGATGCCCTCAAGTACAATATCGCTGATAATGGACCTAGAAAGAATCACTGTGAATGAGTCTGTAGATCATGGACCTAGAAGGAATCACTGTGAATGAGTCTTTAGATCATGGGCCTAGAAGGAATCACTGGGAAGGAGTCTATAGATCATGGACCTAGAAGGAATCACCGTGAAGGAGTCTATAGATCATGGACCTAGAAGGAATCACCGTGAAGGAGTCTATAGATCATGGACCTAGAAGGAATCACCGTGAAGGAGTCAATAGATCATGGACCTAGAAGGAATCACCGTGAATGAGTTTATAGATCATGGACCTAAAAGAGATCATCGTTAATTAATCTATAGATCATGGACCTAGAAGGAATCACTGTGAATGAGTCTATAGATCATGGACGTAGAAGGAATCACCGTGAAGGAGTCTATAGATCATGGACCTAGAAGGAATCACTGTGAATGAGTCTATAGATCATGGAGCAGAGAATGAGGGTGATTTATTGAGAGATGGAAAGCCATTTGGCTTTTAAGAGGGTGTGGCAATGGTGTTCTCTTCTTGGTGAGAGGGTTATATACATCTACACATACCGTTTCCAGTGGATTGGATTGCACACATGATCTTTCTGGAGGAGGAGACATCTAATGGAAGGGCTTACTCCAGCTGTGAAAAGGCTACTTCTTTGCTTATCACAGCTCTGCCTTGGTGAAAAAATGAAATGTGAAATTATTCTAGCCCAGAATATTATTTGTTATGATTTCATTTTGGATTTAGATTACTTAGTTGAAATAAATATATTTAAGTTCAGTGCTTTGTATTGCACCCCCTTTAAAGAACTTGTTCTCACCTCCCTTGCCACAGTGTACAAAGGAGGTGTAATGCTACAGCATTTGCTTAACACTACGCAGAGAGGATGGTATTAATTAATTTTGAATTCCAATGCCGTGTCAGTTACAGTTATATACGTGGAAAAGTAAGACTTTTGCCACGTTAACTTAAGGAGCCAAATGAGCTACTTGTGACCAGGTTTTCCTTAAAAATTTAAGATTAACAATAAATGAACATACCTTTTAATAATGTATATAAATAAAACCTATTCAGTTCTTTGCAAAACCACCTTCTGTAGAATGCTGGTCAGTGGTTTCTGCACAGGGTAGTTTCAAACTGTGCAGCTAATTAGTAGGGAAAGTGTTTTGGGGCCAAAAATCACAATCTTTTCAATAGAAAGGTGTCAATAAGGGACTTCAACTAACTTAGTCAGGTGAGTGCATGCTATTGAGTAAAGCACACACTCAAACTCTTCTCCAAAAAAATACAAAAGAACTGCAGAACAGTTAGAACAAATATTTTACTGGTGCATCCGGTACCATGGCTTACGCCTGACTGCATGCTATTACAAGGTTTGGAAAGGTGTCAACAAGGGACTTCAGCTAACTTGGTCAGATCAGTGCATGCTATTACGAGGTTTGGAAAAGTGTCAATAAGAGCCTTCAGCTAACTTGGTCAGTTGAGTGCATGCTGTTACGAGGTTTGGAAAGGTGTTAATAAGGGACATCAGCTAACTTGGTTAGGTAAGCACATGGTGTTACGAGGTTTGCTGGTGCAGCCTACTTGGGCACATTTGTTACATCACTTGGGTGCAGAAAAGGTGCATGGCTATCAAAAGTAGGAATTGGAGAGGAATATTTAAATAAATTAAAAATAACTCCTGGTTGCTGACATTGTCTTCTTTCCATATCACAGTTCACCATCTCAGGGACTCTTGTATTTTTCAGTGACCATACTGTTATGTATTCCAGGAGTGTCTAGAATGTTCTACTGCTCAGTCACCACAAATTTAATGTTCATCTGGTTCTTTCCTTTTGGTCCTGTTCACACTAATGTAATTTTTTTCAATTTTTTTCCCTTCCTCTTTCATTTAATTATAGTTTGAATCCTGACTATCTGCCACATGTAATTCTTCCTTTCCTTCTTTGTGTGGAATTGTAAAAGTTTAAACAAATTAACCTACAAGCACTCCATTACACTAAACATACCCACTGGCACCTAAAATAGAGCTCTACTCAGGGCAACGTTATTTGAAGTACACAGCTTAAATATGTAATTATTTTAAACATCTATTAATACTGAGCAGGAAAACAGCAAGAATATACCATGATAATTAATACTTACTTTATATGCAGAAGAGTTTCACTGATTATTACACTCCAGCTCTTAAAAGAATTCAGTCCATCAAAACCCACCATAATCCTTTAAACATGTTGTAATCTTCTTTCTACAAAAGATATTTAGTATAGTGCACTGCATAATATGGATTCCTGTCAGTTGTCTGAAAACTAAGCATAACTCTCTGCTACATTGGAACTGACCCTTGGGACAGGTCATTGGCTAATGTCTGGATAGCCACAAGACCAAATCTTGGAATCATTCAGTTGGAGTTTTTGCAAATAAGTGAAAGGGCATCTGTGACTGTTAGTGGCAGATAGGAAAATATTTTTCATAGAGATACACCTAACAGCTCTTTGGATTATCGGCCTTCATAGTGACTGTGGGTGAGGGGATCAACAGGAGATCCACTGAGACTATAAGATGTGGTAATCAGCAAGGGACCATCTGAGACTGTAGATGTGGTGATCAACAGGAGATCCCAGATGTGGTGATCAACAGGAGATCTGCTAAGACTGTAGATGTGGTGATTAACAGGAGATCACCTGAGACTGTAGATGTGGTGATTAACAGGAGATCACCTGAGACTGTAGGTGTGGTGATCAGCAAGGGACCATCTGAGACTGTAGGTGTGGTGATTAACAGGAGATCACCTGAGACTGTAGGTGTGGTAATTAACAGGAGATCCCCTTAGACTATAGGTGTGGTGATCAGCATGGGACCATCCGAGACTGTAGATGTGGTGGTTAACAGGAGAGCACCTGAGATTATAGATGTGGTGATTAACAGGAGATCACCTGAGACTGTAGATGTGGTGGTTAACAGGAGATCACCTGAGACTGTAGGTGTGGTGTTTAACAGGAGATCACTTTAAACTGTTGATGTAGTGATCAGTAGTACAACACTTGAGAAAGTCGGTGTCGTTCATAGGTAGCTGCTAGGCAATGGCCCAAGGGCCTACGTAAGCCTAGCCAACAAGGTTCCCTGGCTTATGCCACCCAAGAAAGTTATTTTCCTGTGCCACTGTCGAGCAGAGACACAGAATTGATCCCCGGGGTGTATTTCCCATTTCCCATCCACTCATCAAGATTTTTCTTGAAGAGTGCTAATGAAGAACTTTGCTTGACATAGATGGGTAGCCTGTTCCAGAGTATGGGAAGTCTCTGAGACAGGAATCTATCCCTCCAGCATGTTCTGTTTATTATGGTGACAAGGTTTATGTCCCTAGAGCGTGTAGCTTGGAGGGACTGGGATTTCTTTGGGTGTAGCATGTCTAACAGTTCTGGGTTTGACATAGCTTTATATATTAGGCAGAGATCACCTTGGAGTAGGTGATATGCTAGGAGGTAAACCTGGAGTTTTTTGAGATGGTCAGTGTAGGGCATTTGTTTGAGGCCAGTAATCCTCTGTGAGGTACTTCTGTGGCCTTTCCAGCAGATACAGAAGTCTTGTGAGGTACATTCCAAAAGGGGTGTTGTACTCTATAATGGGTCGAATGAGTGTGGAGTAGAGGGGACCAATTACTTTTTCCTGGACTGGTAATCTACGGAGACCACATGAGGCTACAGATGTGGTGATCTACAAGAAACCAACTGAGGCTCCAGGTTTGGTGATCTACAGGGGACCACTTGAGACAGTTGGTTTGGTGCTTGATAGGAGCCTGTTGTACTACCTTTAACTCTCACATGGTGAATGGTGAAAACCGAGTTGTGGCCTGCTCTTGGATTTCTGTCTCATCAGGGATTGTCCATAACAAACACCATTTTTATATACACAGGTGCGCATAGGTGTACCTGAACCAGATGACAGTGGGATTAATACAGGAAAAAAGAGAGAATGTCATGGGTAAAGTGCCTCATGAAGTAAAAATGCCAATTCAAAAGAAAAAAGCACAAAGTGAGGCTCACCACGACAATCAAAGCAGACCGTTTAAATCTTTTATTCAGAAACCACAAAGTGGTAAGCGCTTTCACGTCTTAGAAGACGCTTCATCAGACCTGTCATGGTGAGCCTCACAATGGGATTAATGTCAATGACAGACATCATAGTTATGTCTTCAGACCTGCGACAGCATGTTCTGGACACGAGTCCAGAGAGATGTTCAGCTGTTAACTACTTATCATTTAGTATCAGTTGCATCAGACAACCAGTCCCAGAAAATCAAAACATGTAGAGCGTGTGTACTGAGAATGCCTAGCCACTGTGTCTATGTCAGAGAATCTCAACTATCATCTCTAGAGTGGGGAGCCTTGAGCAGCCTACCTGTCCTTGGGGGAAGTGACCTCAGCACAAGAAGCTGTAGTAATTGGTTGTTTGGGACCATTTGTAGCTCTTTTGTAGTTCACTGTTTAAAATCCGCGTTTGCACGGCTTTATGCGTCGCATAGCAGCTACGGTTAAACAAGGTTAAACTTTTTCTGGCTCCGCCAAGTCTGCTCTTCAAATTTTCCCTTAAGGAAGCTCTACTCTTAGTATAACCAGACTACTCACTGTATTATAAGCCTAGCACTTGTTCTCAATACTTCTCTACTAAGTAAGCACTCTCGTACTAAGTAAAGCACTACATCTACTTATCACCCCTGTGAATATCCACTTCCCTTAAAGGTATACCACTCCCTTATACTGTTCTAGTATGTCGAGTGGTAGATTACTGGCGTCGTCTCCAGTTCAGCTGGTCAATCTGGGCATCTTGAGACAATGCTACAATTGTCTCATGTACACAGACAACCCTCTCCTCCTCCCAACACACACAAATACATGTGAGAGATGCAACTATATAGCCAAACTGGAGGCTGAACTCTCTCAACTCAGGGCTGGCATGTCTAGACAGGAGGAGATGGCAACCACACACACACAACAATCCCAGTCCCACATAGACCTACCACAACTGCAAACCAAACACATAAAAACACAAAGACATACTTGGAGGCTCCAATAAAAAACTTACCAAAACAACAGAGGCTCCCAAAGCAGACATCCAAAAATCCACCACCTCAAAACAAAACACATGCAACACATACTTCAATAAATCAGTGTGTCGACCAATCGCAGCCCTTAAGGCCAAACACCTTGCCTGATACACTAGTAATAGGTGACTCCATAGTCAGACACACTGATGTCCCACTGACCAGGCTGAACAAGGAGAAGGTGACTGTGAGCTGTCTATCGGGAGCTAGGATCCACCACATAACACACGCACTCAGGTCACTCCAAAGCAAGTACAAATATGACTCCGTCATTGTCTATGCTGGTGTGAATGACCTGAGACGTACCTCCCTGGACTACATGAAAAGAGACAGAGGAGCTCTCCGATTATGTAGCCCAGGCTGGTATGACCCTGAGCAGCATCTTGCCCTCACCAAGAATGATACCACAATACAAAGACAAGATGATCAGCTTTAACAATTGGCTCAAGTACTGGCGTCATTCTAAGGGGATCCAATGTCTGTCTGCCTGGGATGATATGTTGGACAAGCCACGCTGCTTTGCAAGGGATGGCTTACACCTGTCACCACTGGGCTTCCGGATATTGGCTAAGGCTCTTGCCACCCCAATAGTGCCTTTTTTAGGCAAGGCTCAAAAGACAAACCCACCTCCTTAGAAAACAAAAATGGAAAAAAACTAAGGGTAATGCTGCTCAACGCCAGAAGTCTAAATCTCAAGATGCAGACACTTGATGCACTCCTCAGCATGGAGAACATCGACATCTGTGCAGTAACTGAAACCTGGTTCAAGGCTCCTGAGAGCACCCCAGTGCTACCAGGCTATACCTCGTATCATGCTTTTCGGCCACAAAAACCAGGCCGAACCACAAAGGGAGGGGGAGTGTCCATATTCATAAAGGACACCCACACCTCCAGGTTAGTAGCAACACATGAAGCAGCGGAGACCATACAGGTGCAACTAACCATAGGCAAAACTGCTATACAACTGGTAGCATGTTACAGACCACCCTCCCAATCTCAAGAACCCCACTCAGCCTTCCTGAAGACATTGGAGGATATGAATGTATCACAAAATACCATCATACTGGGAGACTTCAACTACCCAAACATAGATTGGGTACATTATTCTAGCCCTAATACCCTAGCCCAAAGGTTCCTGGAATTCATAAATTCAAATGCACTGGAACAACTAGTCACCTCTCCCACTAGGGGAGATAATATACTAGACCTGATCATCACAAACATGGGGACAAAATGCTCCACACCGAAGTATACCCCTCACTAGTGAGATCTGACCACAAACTAATCACCCTGGATATACATATCCCACCTCCACCCCAGCACAAAAGACCACAGTGAAAAACTTCTCAAAAGCAGACTTCACTCTTCTTAAGACTGAGATGGTATCCTTTAAGCCCACTGTGCCAGTGGATACCACATCCCACAATGCTGAATCCTTCACAAATGCTTTCTATGGACATCTCCAAGAATGCATGGATCATACAATCCCAAACAAATCCAAGTCCCTCTCCACCAAATGTAAGCGTCCTGTCTGGTGGACCTCAGCCATAAACAAATTGTATAACAAAAGAAGGAAGCTACTGCACGTCAGAGCGAAATCCCATGAAGGGAAGACATCTCTGATCAACATTAGCAGAAAACTACCACATTCCAAAGACATGCATTTGGAGCATTTCTCCCCAGGCCTCCGCTGAAAACAGGATCTGTGGAACCTAGTCGGACATTCCCGGTCAACAAATGTTAAATAAATAAAATAAATAAATAAATAAATAAATAAATAAACTACGTTCTCTCATAAAAACATCCAAGGCAAACTTTGAGAGAAAAATCGCTAAGGACACTAAAGATAACCACAAAGCCTTCTTCAGCTATGTTAGAAACCTGGGCGGAAATCCTCAGATATGCTCAGAGTTGGTTCACAACAACAAAAAATGCACTGAACCCACAGATATTGCTAACATTCTGGCTGACAGGTTCAGTGCAAATTTCTCGCCTCCTTCACCCCCAAAAGAAGAAATACTTATCCCAGCTGAATGTAATCTCCCTGTCATCTCAGATGTCCAAGTGAGAACCGCCCTAAACAAAGCAAAACACAGCATCAATGGGACCTGACGGTATCCCGGGTGCGTGTTACGTGAACTCCAAGAGGAGCTAAACCCACACATAAAAATGCTATTTAACCTTAGCCTTACTTCGGGATATGTACCTGAACACTGGCGTACAGCAACAGTGGTCCCACTCCACAAGGGGGGTGCCTCTACAGACCCTGAAAACTACCGCCCCATAAGCTTAACTAGCCTGGTCTGCAAAGCTATGGAAAGAATCATTACGGAACTCATAAACAGAGACATAGGGGACCTACAGACACTTGACCCTACCCAGTTCGGCTTTGTAAATGGCAGATCCTGCCTTTTAAACCTGGTTGACTTTTTCAAAACAGTCACTAGAGCCATTGATGAGGGCAAAGCAGCCCATACAGCATACCTGGACTTGGCTAAGGCCTTCGACACAATACCCCACTCAGGCATCATAGATAAGCTAAACAGCTTAAAAGTAAACCCTTATGTCACTAGATGGGTTGCAAACTGGTTAAAGGACAGAACCCATAAAGTTAAAATCGCTGGAGCAATGTCAGACTCAAAGCCAGTCACAAGTGGTGTCCCACAGGGATCTGTCCTGGGACCCCTCGTGTTCGGCATTTATTTCTCAGATGTTAAAGCAAACATGGGAGGGCTGTGGCTGACAAAGTTCGCAGATGACTGCAAACTAGGCACCATAGTCGATACACCAGCAGACACACACATCCTACAAAAGGCCTCACTGAACGGACAACTGGTGCCGTAGTCACGGCCTTAAACTAAATGCCAAAAAATGTACAGTCACCCTTTTGGAAAAAACAAAGTACCCACAAATTATCACATAGACAGCAACCCACTGAGTACGGAAAAAGTAATCAGAGACCTAGGGACCCAAGTAGACAGCGACCTCTCATTTGACACCCACGTTGCCAAAGTGGTTAGAAAAACATTCTACCTTGCACACCTCATCATGAAGGGATTCACATCCAGATCCAAGGATGTCATTGTACCCCTATATTCCTCCCTCATCAGACCCAAGATTGAGTACAATGCCCCATTTGGTATGTACCTCACCCGACACTTGCAACAGCTGGAGAGACCACAAAAGTACTTCACCAAAAGGATCAAGGGTCTCAAACATATGTCTTATTCTGCCAGACTAAAGAAACTTCAGCTCTATTCAGTAGCATACTGCCTGCTCAGAGGTGATCTCTGCCTGACGTACAAGGCCATGTCCAATCAGGATCTGATGGACATGCTCCACCTCAAAAAATCCAAATCCATCAGGACCACAAGAGCTAAAGAGTTAAACCTCGGCACAAGTATGAATAGGAATGCTGGAGGGATAGATTCATAACCCAGAGGCTTCCCATGCTTTGGAACAGGATCCCAGTTCATATTAGGCAAAGCCCCTCACTGACTCTCTTCAAGAGAAATCTTGATGAGTGGATGGGAGATCGTAAGTTTACCCCAGGGGTCACATCTGTGTCACTGCTAGACAGGGGCACAGTAAACTAATTCTATTATATAAAGGGACCTTCATTGTGTCACTACTAGACAGAGGCACAGTATTCTAGATTTATTCTGTACATTTTTGTACCATTTCATGGGGTGGCAAAAGCCACATCACTATGGCTAGGCTTACAAATGCCCCAGGCCAGATAGCCTAGTACTATACTATGAAACTATGAAACTATACCTGAAGTCAGGAGTCTGCTGTCTTAATGGACTATGTTCAAGATCTCAATGAACAGAGATAGTAGCAAGGTTCTGTGGCCAGAAAGTGGTCAGCATTTATTATACTGGTTATGCAAGAGCCTATTTATGCACACAAGGACTGAAGGAATTCAGCAGGCTATAGAAAGATGCCTCACATGTAATGCTATTTCTCTGTGTGTGTGTGTGTGTGTGTGTGTGTGTGTGTGTGTGTGTGTGTGTGTGTGTGTGTGTGTGTGTAGGTCTTTGGATATGAATGCTGCACTGTAAAAGCAAGGTTGCAAGAGTACAATGAGTTTGTCAAGGCCATGGCGATTGATTGCACAACTTCAATGAGTATCCAGCAAATCATCAAATAACTCTATGGGGGTGGGTAGTAGACAGAATGCAGCCTAAGCAGGTCTCACTGAGGTAGAAGAAATACTCCCTTTGACTGAGGATGCTGCCAAATGGGTGGAAGGAACACATTAAAAATAACTAAATACAGTGGCTAGGACCTCCCTGGGGAGCAGTACTAGAAGCAGATACTGAAAATGATCGAGTCTTTGTTGTTTCACAGATAAGAGAGAAGTTGTGGATGCTTAACAATACCATCCACACAAATCAGCAGCATTAAATTATAGATTCATAGGTGTGTACTAGTCTAATGGCTCTGGGGCCTTTACAAGCCTAGCCCATAGAAGTGCCCTGGCATTGTGCCACCTGTCATTAGTTTCCAGTGCCTCTATCAAGTAGAGCCACTGGTGTGATCCCCAGAGTGAACTTTTTATTTCCCATCCACTCATCAAGATTTCTCTTGAAGAGGACTAGTGAGGTACTCTGCTTGACATGTATGGGAAGTTTATTCCAGAGCATGGGCAGTCTCTGGGTTATGAACCTGTCCCTCCAGCATGTTCTGCTGATTGTGGTAATGAGATTGATCTCTCTGGAATGTGTGCTGCGGAGGGATTGGCATTTCTTTAGATGTAGCATTTCTAACAGAGATGGGTCAGACATGGCTTTGTAACTCAAGCAGAGCTTGCCTCTTAGCAGACGACATGAGACCGAGAATAGCTGGAGTTTTTTGAGTCTGAACATGTAGGACATGTAAAAACAACAATAAAAGTCAGAGACCAGAAAAAACTGCACATAAAAGAGATGCAGTCCAAGTAATCACCACCACAGCTGCTGTAATCCACAAAAGTCTTTTATTAACATAGTTATTGAGTTATTCGCATGTAGGGCATGTGTTTAAAGTCTAGGATCCTCTTCGTGAGGTAGTTTTGTGGCCTCTCCAGCTGTTGCAGGTGTCTAGTGAGGTACATGCCAAATGGGGCATTATACTCAATGATTGGTCTAAAGAGGGAAGAATAGAGAGAGATGATGACCTCTTTCTTCCTGGATGCAAAACCCTTGGTAATGAGATGTGCCACATAGAAGGACCTTTTGACCACAGTGGCAATGTGGTGGTCGAAGGTGAGGTTGCTGTCAACCTGTGTCCCCAGATCTCTTATAACGCCTTCAGTGTTCAGTGGGCTCCCATCAATGTGGTAATTAGTGGGAACTGAGTTTTTCCCAAAGGGGATGACGACACATTTTTTGGCATTAAGCTAAAGGCCATGGTTTTGACACCAGTCATTGGTCTCAGTGAGGCCTTTCTGTAGAGAGTTAATAATGGCTCCCAGCTTGCAGTCATCTGCAAATTTGGTCAGCCAGAGTCCCTCCATCTTGGCCTGGACTTCTGAGAAGTAGATGCCAAACAGGAGAGGACACAGGACCAATCCCTGTGGGACTCCACTCGTGACTGTTCAGCAGTCTGACTTGGAGTCCCATACTTTAACACTGTGGGTTCTATCTGTGAGCCAATTTGCAACCCACCTAATGATATAGGGGTTGATGTCTAGTTTGCTGAGTTTATCACTAATACTTGAGTGAGGAATGGTATCAAAGGCCTTGGTTAGATCTAGGTAGGCTGTATGAACTGCTTTACCTTCATCCACCGCTCTGGTGACTGACTCAAAAGTCAACCAGGTTAAGCAGGCATGATCTACCTTTCACAAAACCAAATTGTGTGGGATCTAGAGTTTGGAGATTCCCTATATCCTTGTTAATTAGGTCAATGATGATGCGCTCCACAGCCTTACATATCAGACTCGTCAGGCTAATGGGGTGATAATTTCTAGGGTCTGTAGTTGCTCCTCCTTTATGGAGAGGGATGACTGTAGCAGTGCACCATTCAGTAGGGTCAAATCCTGAGGTGAGGCTGTGAGTGAGCAGAGCACACAGATATGTTGCCAGTTCACTTTGTAATTCATGTAGAACACAGCCAGGGATATTGTCAGGTCCCATGGAAGCTGAATTCATGGCCTTAGACAATGCGGCTTTAACACTGAAGATGGATAGTAGGACTCTCCCAAGGCTCAGGCCTGGTCTGGGCAGGTAGGGCATCTCAGGTGCACCTCACCCAATTAACCCTGCCATCGCCACACCCATATAATAACACCGAGATCTATACCTCTGTTCTTACAATAAAGTATCCCTCTACCAAATTAGACACATACATTCTCTACCACAATTACAACATATCAAACCCACAAAATGTTACACTCCAGTCCACTTTTACCATTCCCCTTTTCTCTTACCGTTACTCTTCTCATCCTATCTCAGTCTACCTCTTACAATAACATACATCTCTCTAACTCCAATAACTCCAACCCTGACTGCTATTTTACAACCCAATAACTCTAGCGTCTCCAATATTTCACCTTGTCTTTTCAATTGTAATAGGGCATACTTTACTAAATTCATAGTCCTAACCGACTACAGAAACATCAAGACATCTTACAGCAATTGTCCAAACCTTTCATCTACAATTCAGTACTTTAAACATCTTAGAAATCATTTCTTAATATTATCTGAGAGCAGTGATATACACCCTAACCCCAGCCCTCCACACTCCTCGGATGTCACTTATACTCCCTCTTACCCTCTTATAACTCTCCTGCCAACACTCGACAGCTATTTATCACTATAATCAATATATATAGTACATGTAATAAAATTACAGAATTTCACGCCTGGCTCTGACAACATAGACCCCACATCACAGCTGTTACTGAAACTTAGTTAAAACCACATATATTAGATACTGAAACCCTTCCTCCTGGCTATAATAAACGTCACCATGAATGATTACAAAAGAAAGGAGGTGGAGTGGCTCTAGTCTATCATAGCTCCTTACCCCAAACCTGTCCCCTTTTTCGGAAACTCACTAAATATAAACAAAACCAAACAACTAGTCATAGCAGTTCTATACATTCCCCTTGGCCATAACATCCCTAATCTGGAAGATTTTCTATACTGGACTAACCACAGCATTTCACAAGAAACTATCATTCTTGGTGATACTAATATTAACTGACAAAATATATCTTCCAACTCCCCTGAAAATAGCATTAACTTATATAGATGTAGCCAGCTTATAAACACCCCCACCCATGCGCATAAAAAACAAGGATCCATCTTGAATTGGATCTTAGTTTCAGACCCTCACAGATAGTCTCAGTAGCACCCTCCCTACCACCTTAAGTTATCCCCCTCCTGCCTTCTCTTATAGATCTCATTCCTAAACCCCATTCTTACTGCATGTCCAGAAACTTAACCAATTTTTCTCAAACAACTTTAGTAAACTCATCAAAAGCTCAAAACTGGCCTCCACTCAAAATACTACCTTTAGAAGAGGCTGTAAACTACTTTACTAAAGACTTCCTCGATACTCTAAATTCTCTATCCCCTATTCGCCACAAAAGGACAAAATGTAACCATGCCCCATGTCTTACTAAACCAACAAAAAAAAAGTTCTCTCCAGAGATCAAGCTTGGAAAGAATGGCACAAGAACAAAGAAAAACAAGCTTATGAAACTATCTATAAACAACTCCGAAATACAGCTAAAAAACTGATAAAAAATGACAAAAATACCCCTACTTCTCTCAACAACTCTCTAGCCAAAATCACAACTCTAGGAAAGTCTGCAAAATCCATCTCCACTCTCCTAAATCCAGGTACCGCACAAAACCCCTCTCCTTTTCCAGACAAGGACCCACTACCTATAGCTCACATTTTTAACTCTTTATTGAGATCATTCTTAAACTTGTGAAACAACCCTCACCAGCTACAAACAGCAGCTCAAACTTTAAAATTAACACTACATATCCCAATTGAGTAAAATCCACCTCAGACCACTCCCCTCACATAATTAATAGTAGCAACCTCCCAGAGGCTCCCACATTCTCTTTAAAACCTGTACCCACCTCTCTAATACACAAACTATTATCTAAATTTAAACTGTGTGCCCTCTCTGCTGGGGTCTATGTTAAATAAGCGAACACTTAAAATGTCAGGTACAACATACTCAAACACTTTTAAGCTTATTAAGTTTATTTAACCGACTGCTCAGAATATCGAAGTACACAATCCAGAAAAGTTTAATTTGGCCACTTACCCCTCCCAACTGCTACAGTACATGAAACCAACTAATACCATGGTACAAACACACTAACAAAAATAAAAAGGGAAAACATACTTTAATGTTGCAAGTAGGGGGGGCAAGCCCACCTGCACTCCCCATGTGGGGGGCTGCACCCCTCCACTCCCCCACTTAAATATATAAACTCTGAGACTGCACTTCAGTGCAGAAAAGGGAAATTCTCCCATTCTGCACTGTATGGCTCCGTTAGCACTAGCTTACATGACGTATTATGTCACATACGTCAGTACTGGCCAAACAAAATATTTCAGAACTCCATTTTCCGAAGTTCTGAGCAGTCGATTAAATAAATGTTCGCTTAAAAGTGTTTGAGTATGTTGTACTCAATATTTTAAGCATTTGTTTATTTAACACAGACCCCTCTGCTGACAACCTCACCTCTGAAAACCTTAAACTCAGTGCTGAGGCTATAGCATATCTCATGAGCATATTAATTAACAGATCTATTGCTGAATTAATAGTCCCACAGCTCTGGAAGATGTCCATCATAACTCCACTTCATAAAGGTGGTAATACCAATGATTTATACAATTAATATCCACTCTCGATTCTGTCACCTTTATGTAAGATACTAAAAAACTGTGTATAAACTCAACTACTTAACCACCTTACTGATAATAATCTACTCACCCTATCCCAACATGGCTTTCGCCCAGCTGACAGTACTACCACAGCCCTACCTACTCGCCCCATCCCAAGCCCAGCTGACAGTACTACCACAGCCCTACCTACTCATCCTATCCCAACATGGCTTTTGCCCAGCTGACAGTACTACTACAGCCCTACCTACTCACCCCATCACAACGTGGCTTTCACCCAGCTGACAGTATTACCACAGTCCTACCTATTCACCCCATCCCAATATGGCTTTCGCCCAGCTAACAGTACTACCACAGCCCTACTTTATTTTACTGACACTGTGAATAAAGCTTTGGACGCTGGTCTCTCAAGATCAATGGTCTTACTCGACCTATCCAAAGCTTTCGACACAGTGTCACATGCCAAGTTATTACAGCAGCTATCAACAGTAGGATGCTCCACTCACACCCTTAACTGGTTCAACAATTACCTAGATAATAGACAACAATCTGTGAGACTGCTAACTGACTAATAATACAGGGGTTCCAAAGGTTCCATTCCTGGACCACTACTTTTCAATGTATTTATAAATAATTTCCATACAGCCTCCTTTCAGAGCTCAATCATCCATTTCCAAAATCTTCTTAAAGTTACATAAAAGGCATTCACTTCAATAGAAACATGGCTCAACGATGCACAATTAATTTTGAATCCTAAAAAATTCAAATTACTAGTCTCTTCATCCAAACCACTACCTCAAAATTTTAAAATCTTTTCCCAAAACATGACTGAAATAGAAGTTGCATTCTCTGCAAAACTTCTAAGTGTAACCATAGATAATAAACTCTTATTTGAACAGCACATACTCAATGCAATAAAAAAAAAATCACTTTAAATTAGGCAAACTTTACAGGCAAATGACCTATTTAGATTCTTCTACAAGAATAAAACTTGCAAACACTCTCCTACTCCCCTCCCTTCTCTATTGCTCCCCAATTTTCACAAATCTTCACACATCCCTAAGTAATAAATTACAATCATGCTACTACAAAATAGCCAAATTCACCTGCGGTCTTCCTAACTGAACACACCACTGCCAAGCCATTCAAACACTGAACCAGCTGGACTTCCCCCATTACCTTCAGTACACCTAGCTCACTATTGGTCATAAATTAACATTCCACCCTGAAAACTGCCCTATACTTGCAGACTTACAAATCTACACCCCCTCCAGAGACTTAAGATCACCTAACAAACAACTTCTTTGAGTCTCCAAATCCAACAAGAGATCTGGAGAAAGTTTATATTCAATGCCATAGCAAAACTATGGAATGACCTACCCCGCTCTATCACACTTCTTGATTCTCTGAACACATTCAAACATACCCTAAGAAATCTCATTCTCAAAATCCAAATCTGCTTCTGCCCCCAAATAAATAGACCTCCTTAAAGCCTTCCTAGTGCCCGGCTGCTTCCACTTACCTCTCTTCATACCCATCCATTTAAACTCTGCCTCATATCTTCTGTAGCTACTTTACTCTCTTACCCTCTCTCCAAAAAAAAAAAAACAAAAAAACAAACAAAATATTGTCATCCCAACTGTATAAGTTCCTGTCTTGTATTTCTTGTACTTGGTTAGACTATGTATGGTCTCCCTGTTGTAACTCTGTCATTTTTGTTACTCTGTGTAATCTAAATTTAACATGGAGCTTTTCTCCCTAGGCCAACACTTAAAATGGGTTTCTGACCCAGTGGACTTTCCTGGTCAACAAATGTAAATAAATAATGAATAAATATAAACTGTCTAAATACAGGTGGATTTTAAAATTGCAGGCTGACTGTGCACCTTGATTAAATGCTTCAGTTAGCTAAAAACCTATATTAAAACAAACCAAATGAAACTAAAGTGAATGTTGCTATTGATTGCTTGTATCTGTTGTGCTTTTTAAGTTGCTTTTAAATGTAGTTTTTTGTGTGTTGCTTTGTCTTTAACTTTAGGTTCTCTGTATAAGAAGCTGAGTTCTTACTGGGTGATGGGATTATGTGCCATATTTAAAAACTGTATTTGACCTGTATTTTATATGCATTGAAGAAGGCTACCCTTCTTCATATATAGTCCCAAAAGATCTGAAGTAATTAGAGATTTGGGGACCAACGTAGATAGTAATCTCTCCTTTGATAATCACATTGCCAAAGTGGTTAGAAAGACCTTCTATATAGCCCACCTTATCAGGAAAGGGTTCGCATCTAGATCAAGAGAGGTCATTGTGCCCCTCTACTCGTCACTCATCAGGCCCATAATTGAATACAATGCCCCTTTTGGGATTTACCTTACCCAACACCTGCAGCAACTGGAGAGACCCCAAAAGTACCTCATCAAGAGGATCATGGGCTACAAACAGATGTCCTATGCAGCACGACTAAAGAAACTACAGCTCTACTCAGTTGCTTACCGCCTACTCAGAGGTGATCTATGCCTGACGTACAAAGCCATGTCAAACCCAGAATTAATGGACATGCTCCATCTCAAAAAATCCAAGTCCCTTAGAGCTACACGCTCCAGGGACCTAAACCTCAGCACAAAAATAAATAGGACATGTTGGATGGACAGATTCATTTCCCAGAGTCTCCCCTCACTCTGGAATAGAATCCCAATTCATGCTAGACATAGCCCCTAGCTGACCCTCTTCAAGCGAAATCTGGACGCGTGGATGGGAAATCGCAAATTCACCCCTGGGATCTCTTCTGTGTCCCTGCTAGATAGAGGCACAGTAAACTAATCTTAAAAGGGTATCTTCTGTAACCTAGTTTACAGAGGCACAGTAGACTAATCTAATAGGGAGGCGTAAGCCAAACACACTCTGGCTAGGCTTATAAATGCCCTAGGGCAGATAGCCTAGTATCTACCTATGAACCTATGCTATTTGTATTAAAATATGTGAGTTATTTTTAGTTCTGGTGTTGAGTTCCGTTTTTTATTGTTCTTCCAAGAGTGTATTCATTGCCTAAACAAATGGAATTACAGTAGTTTCTGGGTAAACAGTTAAGCTTCTTAAAAAGGGTGGGGGTTATTACGCAAAAAAAAGATAAAGTGGTTTGAATAAAATTAAACTCTGTAGTTTTGGCTTTGTTTCATTTAATACTGATATTATGAAATAATAGTAACGTAGTAACTCTGTTCTAATAATGTTAAAGTACTATTTTATGAAACAGAGAGCAAGAGAAACAAAAATATAATTTTATTTTTTTATTTATTTATTTTACATTTGTTGACCAGGCTAGTCCAACTGGATATATGTCCATTTTCAGTGGAGGTCCGGGGAGAAAAGCTCCAACAAACAAACAAAAAACGCAGTATCATTTATAATACGAGACATTTGCAAATACATTTAAAGTTACAGATAATCATCCCACTCGTTACATTTTGTTACATTTCTGTAAACAGAATCACGGTACATTTCAGCTACGGTTAGCCATGCAAATATTTTGCTAATAAAAATTAAATATAAGAGAATACTCTCTCTGAAGTTAACAGAAAAAGTAGGTAGCTTATACACTGAGTAGTTAACAGAAAAGTAACTAGTTTATACAGGTATGGAGATAAATACTTTGAGAAAATAGAGGTAGTTAGTCAGGGTTAGAACAAGGGCATAGCCACTGTGATATAAGGTATGGCTTCAATTTGCGTTTAAATAATGTTGTACAAGTAATGGTGGGTAGGACTTTTGGGAGGGAGTTCCAAGTTTGCCCCACTGTATTAGCGAACAAGGAGTCACCAGCCAAGTTGTTAGCTTTACCTATTTGTACAAGTAGTTTATTTGATGAGCGTAGGGTCTTGAGGTTGTTATAGGGGGTGATTAGGTTAGTAAGTATTGGTGTGTTAGTAGGTTGGTACAGGATCCTGTAGGCAACTGTTAAGTGGCTGAATAGTATTGTATTTGGCAGTTCTAGCCATCGTAGCTGTTTAAGATGATCACAATGAGGGGCTCTGAAGGCAGACCCAGTTGCAAATCTGACAATATTATTGTAGGAGATTGCTAGCTTGTTGAGGTTGTTTTTGCATAGTTTCGTATATATAGGTGAGGCACAGAGAAGGGTAGAGATTATGTGCGTATGGGCAATGGTGGTCCTGGCTAGTGGAGTCAAAAATGATTTAATCTTGTATAGGGATCCTAATTTTTTGTTGACTGTTTTTATAGTACTATTAATATGGGAATCAAAGGTAAGGTTGTTGTCAGTTAGAACCCCAAGAAGTTTAGTAGTTCAAACAGGAGATATAATAGTGCCATTGATAGGTGTGATAGTAAAATTAAGTGGGGAGGCCCTACGAGTGGGAGTAAATAACAACAGTTTTATTTTTTTGGGATTCAGAATGAGGCATTGATGTAGAAGCCATTTCTTGACTGTGTTAAACACATATTGGGTTATGGACTGTAGAACAGATGGTGAGGTTGCAGAGCATATTAACGTGGAATCATCCATGTATTGGATACAAGTAGCTTGAGGAATAACAGAATATAGGTTATTTATAAAAATAGAGAATAGAAGAGGGCCTAATATGGAGCCTTGAGGGACACCAAGGGCAATTGGGAGGTGGGAGTAGAAGTTGTTCTCCCATAGGACAGTCTGCTTCCTGCTAAGTATGATTGGAACCATGGAATAGCCAGTGTGTCTAGAGCCAGGTTTTTGAATACATTA
This sequence comes from Protopterus annectens, assembly GCF_019279795.1. Classification (NCBI taxonomy): domain Eukaryota; kingdom Metazoa; phylum Chordata; order Ceratodontiformes; family Protopteridae; genus Protopterus; species Protopterus annectens. The sequence continues at coordinate 351,359,067 of NC_056743.1, read as the reverse complement.
ATGAGCAAGAGGTGGTTAACCATATCGTGAGAATATTGAGTAAGTGGTGGGTAACCACATCATGATAATATTAATGAGTAAGTGGTGGGTAACCATATCGTGAGAATATTAATGAGTAAGTGGTGGGTAACCATATCGTGAGAATATTAATGAGTAAGTGGTGGGTAACCATGTCGTGAGAATATTAATGAGTAAGTGGTGGTTAACCATGTCATGAGAATATTAATGAGTAAGTGGTGGGTAACCATATCGTGAGAATATTAATGAGTAAGTGGTGGGTAACCATATCATGAGAATATTAATGAGTAAGTGGTGGTTAACCATATCATGAGAATATTAATGAGTAAGTGGTGGTTAACCATATCGTGAGAATATTAATGAGTAAGTGGTGGTTAACCATATCATGAGAATATTAATGAGTAAGTGGTGGTTAACCATATCGTGAGAATATTAATGAGTAAGTGGTGGTTAACCATATCATGAGAATATTAATGAGTAAGTGGTGGTTAACCATATTGTGAGAATATTAATGAGTAAGTGGTGGTTAACCATATTGTGAGAATATTAATGAGTAAGTGGTGGTTAACCATATCATGAGAATATTAATGAGTAAGTGGTGGTTAACCATATCGTGAGAATATTAATGAGTAAGTGGTGGTTAACCATATTGTGAGAATATTAATGAGTAAGTGGTGGTTAACCATATCGTGAGAATATTAATGAGTAAGTGGTGGTTAACCATATCATGAGAATATTAATGAGTAAGTGGTGGTTAACCATATCGTGAGAATATTAATGAGTAAGTGGTGGTTAACCATATCATGAGAATATTAATGAGTAAGTGGTGGTTAACCATATCATGAGAATATTAATGAGTAAGTGGTGGTTAACCATATCGTGAGAATATTAATGAGTAAGTGGTGGTTAACCATATCATGAGAATATTAATGAGTAAGTGGTGGTTAACCATATCATGAGAATATTAATGAGTAAGTGGTGGTTAACCATATCGTGAGAATATTAATGAGTAAGTGGTGGTTAACCATATCATGAGAATATTAATGAGTAAGTGGTGGTTAACCATATTGTGAGAATATTAATGAGTAAGTGGTGGTTAACCATATCGTGAGAATATTAATGAGTAAGTGGTGGTTA